>NW_024870786.1:677500-972500 GCF_019054845.1 Dipodomys spectabilis
TGCTGAGAACTTCATTTGAACCCAGGATGGGTCAATAATGTTTCTTTCCTGCTTCTATAGCTCAAGAACTCTAAGAACCTTTAGCGAACGAGTAACTTCTCATCACCAAGGGAAACACAGGAAGCTCTTGAACACCTGACCTTTCAGAAGTGGAATTCAGAGTTTCAGACTTTCCTACCCTGGCTGGCTTCACCCTGTGATCATCAGGCCTCAGCCTCCTGAGCTAGGGTGACAGGTGTTAGCTACTGGTGATGTGCTAGGTTCAGAACTGTAATTACATTGGCATTACAAGTCAATTGCTTATCACAAAGGGCTTGGGCAGCATATTAAGCCTTTCAACAATGGACCTTTCAGAACCCTGTAGGACACAAGGCTATAATGCTAGAGTCTGAGAGGCTGTGTATATGGATGGGCTACACTTGAACCTTGAGCTCTGACTCCAATTCTGGTGTACAAGAGCATTCATTTTCCAGAGAATGTTATCCTAATTAGAAAACAACAAAAGTACTTCGCTTAACCCTCACTTTTTTCCACTTTTGTGTCTCAAACTCAAGCCTGGGCACTGTCCCTGAGCCCTTCAGCTCAAGGTGAACTCTCTACCACTTGCCCCACAGCACCAAATGTGGTCTTTTTGTGGTTCATTGGAGATAAGAGCCTAACAGGTTTTCCTTGCCTAGGCTGTCTTTGAATGGTGGTCTTCAGATCTCAGCCTTTTGAGAAGCTAAGGTTCCTGCTGTGAGCCACAGGCATCTGGCCTATTGTTTTTGACAGTCCAGGCGCTTGATCTTAGGCCCTGGGTACTGTTTCTGAGCTCCTTTTTCTCAAGCCTAGGGCTGTGCTACTTGAGCCACTCTGATTATGTGGCACTGAGGATTCAAACCCTAGCATTCATGCATCCTGAGCCAGCTCTAACACTAGGCCACATTTCTAGCCCCACCCTTACAATTTTATCCCTCAACTTGCCTATTCCCAAGAAAAGGCTTCTGAGTAAAAATCATCTAAAGAAATTCCTATAGGAAGATTCCAAAGATAAAGAACACAAATCTCATATTTGGGAGAGACTCTAAATATTGAAGACTGTGACAAATGCTTCCATTTAATTATGTATCATGTTTCAACACTTAATAAAATATTAATGAAAAACGAGTCAATGTCTTAAATTATTGTGTATAAATTTATAATAGATGTACAACATGTACTAATTATTATGTGTATAATAATACTAAATACAATATATACAATAAATAAATGAATCAAGTAAAAAATAAAATAAATACAAAAATCAATAATAAAAACCATAATATGTAATACACATACATATGTAAATATATATCATATATTACCCATATATAAAAATATTTTTTCCATTGCAGGGCCTTCATTCAGACCCTTGTAACTCTAGCCTGAATTTCTTTTCCTCAAGGACAGTAAGCTTTGTCTTCACCCATGGTGCAAAAGAGTTACCTGGATGGTGGGATCAAATCCCAGCAATGATGGAAATACTGGCCCAAGTTCCAAGATAGTGACAATTTTTTTTTAATGGAAGCAATTATGTTTATTCAGTGACATACTGAACATTTTTAAAAAAGCAGTGTAGAATTTTGTACATCTATTCAGACATCTTTCTCTTACCCCCAAAATGCTTCTTTTGAGCACTACTTTTCTTCATTTTTTGTTGTAAAAATGTTGTACAGACAGGTTACAGTTCAATGAGCATGGTAATGAGTACATTTCCTATTGAGCATTGTTGCCTCCTCCTTTGTTTTCCCCCTACCATCCCTTCTCTCCCATCTCCACAACTACTCCCCCTGCTGAACTCAGTGACTTAATTTTTATTTTTGGATTTGTATGGGGTTTGAACTCAAGTAGTGGCAACTCTGCACTTTCCCTCACATTGCTACATATTTACCAAGACCCTGAGTTCAAATCCCAGGCTAGGAAAGAAAACTGGTAGAAATTCAAAACCAGGGAGCTTTGTTTCTTTTTTAATTTAAATGAGTGTTTTTTTATTTATTCTTTATTTTGCCGACATGGGGCTTGAGCTCAGGTGGTGGAAACTCTGCCTCAGCTTCAATTGGCCTAGGGTGGGGTGCACCCTCGGACCCATAGACAATCCAGGGATCCTAGGTCCAGAGGGCTTGCAGGAAGAAAAATAAGTAACATAGCATAAAAAGTGGCGAGCTGCAGAGGGCTGGGAGTTTTACGTTTTTTTATTTGCAGGGTGACTATCCTGGTTCTGAATGATATGGCTGCAAAGTGAACCTGACCTGCCATATCTGAATGCTGGCATGCTATCAGGGAATCCATAGGCCAACCTTTCAACATAGGCCCTGGGTTCAAATCCCGGTCCTGACACCTACCAATGGCAGGAGACCACAAAAGACTCATTCCTATGCATAGGAATACCAATTGAGAGTAGTTCATGCTTTGGTCTAGTCTAAAATTGGATGCAATAATCCTAGGAGCTGATTGATCTTAATTAACAGATTATTATGAAAAGAATAATATTCCTTCAATGGTGGTATAATAAATGCCTAAGAGTTGGTAGGAACATAGTAAGTGTCCTTCAATCATAGATAGATGGCTCTGGTGCTCTTTACCAATACATATTTATTTGTATACCACCCTCTGCTTATCCATGTATCACTGTTTTGGCCAAACCTGGGACTGGCTCTCAGCACCTGGGAACCACCTGACAGCTTCATTGATTAGAGGCTGCCATGCTCACACTCACCCATTCATAAATTGGGCTTGCTAATCCCTTAGATCATATCCCAGCATTGCCAAAAACTTAATCTTGGAGTAAGAAGCCAAGTATGACACATGTTTTCCTTTTCTGTGAGAGTCCTCGGTGTCAGGCATGATGGAGAACGTATAGACAAATCTGGATGCTGTGATATAAGATGTAAACAATGTAATAAATGGTAGAGGGGTCATCAGAGTCAATAAAATAAGTGGTAAATAAATGAATAAAACAAGAAATAAAATGAATAACCACACCCAACAAAATATGGAATATCTGTATGGAAGTATAAATCCTATCTTTAAAATGGATATAAGGAGTATGTTTTCTAGGCCTGAAGCTTGAATTCAGGCCTAGGGAACAGGTCTGCCTTTCTTGTCTTCAAGCATGTTCAGATTCCCTTCTGTCACAGTGCTGCATATTTACCCAGACCTTGAGTTCAAATCCCAGGCCTGGCAGAAAAAATGGCATGAATTGCAAACTAGGGAGCTAAATATATTTTTTTAATTGCAGGCCATTGGAGAAGCCATAGTCCCGCCCGGCAACATAGGCCTACATTTCGAATACCAGTCATGCCACTTCTGGATGGTGGGAGATCATAAGAGGTTCGTTCCTATCCACAGGAATAATGATGGAATGTTATCAATGTCACAGCTGAATGAGATGCTCATGAATGATACTTATATACATTTAGACATCATGATTTCTGTCGGTTGATTAATTTTATTTAATATCTTATGAAGCATATTATTTCTCACAAGGACACAATAATTTCTGGACACTGATTTACTTAATAGTTTATTAAAGATGAAAATAATAACATAAATTACATAGAGGCAAAATAAATACCCAAGAATTTGTAGGAATGTAGTCTATATAAATGAACAATGGATAGACATCTCTGGCACTCTATAAAGATATATATTTATTAGCATACTACAATCTGCATGTCAATCTGTACTTGTTTGGCAACCCCTTGTTCGCGGTCTCAGATCTTGGGAACTGCCTATCAACTCAATTTGCCCCAGGATGGCATGCTGACACACACCCTTTCATGAATTTGTCCCTGTAGGCCGTGAGTTCAGATGCCAGCATGCCCAAACAATGAATCATTGAGTAAGAAACTGATGGTGACACGTTTTCCTTTTCTGTGAAAGTCCGGGGTGTCAGGTATAAGTAGAATACATATGCAGACCAATATCCTATTTAATCAATGTAATCAATGTTCCATGTGCCATATTAGCCAATTAAATAGTCAATACCTGTCAGATCTTGGTCTGCCCTAAGAAAGATGGATGAGGTCCAAGGAAATATAAGTGTACTTGCTCGTCGGTCCCCCCCCCCCTTAGCCCGGGAGACATTGAGACAAAGCGTGGAGTCAAGTCAAATAAGAACTCGTTTATTACCACACAGAAAGCATATTTTAAAGGGAAAAACTGTGTGGCATGTAAGGGGAGGGAAAGGAACCAACCAATCACTGTAAAGGTCACACCCTACCATGTACCTAAGCTTTATCCAATCAGATTTTAAGGTAAACAACTCGGGCTCTGACCACTCAACTTCCTCTCACCGCCATCTTTTTTGCCCATGTGCCCCACAAATATATGAATCAAACAAAAAATAAAATGAATAACTACACTGAACGCAATATAGAATCAACCTATGAATCTAAATATAAATTATATATTTAAAATGTACACAAATAGGATGTATTCTAGTGCTGGGGATCGATTTCACGCCTAAGGGACAGATATGAATTTCTTGACTTCAAGAAGGCTAGCTTCCCCTTTCCACACAGTGCAACAGAGTTACCCAGACCATGAGTTCCGATCCCTGTCCTGGCAGAAAAAATGGCACCTTTATACTATGTGACACACAATTCTTAGGTATTTCATTATGCCTCCAGTTAATGAATGTGATTGTTTAAATGCTTTATAAAGTATTGAATAAAATAAATCAGTGTTCTCTAATATAATTGTGTATAAATTTATCCTAGAATTATTTAAGAACTGTCCATTCAATCATAACATACATCACATTCCACTGGTATTCATATAGATAGGAATGAGTTTCTAAGGATGTCTTTCCATTTGCAGGTGGCAGGACCAGGATTCCAACTATGGGCTCCAGCTCCCACCACTTAATCCCAAGGTCTTTCTGTCCAAGAACAGAAAGACCAATGATTAGGCAGGCACCAGTGGCTCTCAGCAGTCCTCATTGATGTTTACAAGGCTGTGATAGGAGGATCATGGTCAAAGTCACTTTAGGCAGGAAAGTCCTTGAGACCCCTGTCCTACTTCAGTGACAACAAAGCCAGAAGTAGAGCCATGTGGCTCCAGTGGTAGAGGGCTAGCCTTGATCAAAAGCAGTTCACAGACTGCGCAGATCCTGAGTTCAAGATCTGAGACTGGGAACAAACAGATATACACAACAATCTGTGCAGCCACCATCTTGTCCCCAGGTCACCCTCTTGTCCTCAACTGAATTGGACAGAGTTCCCTGGGAAAAGGGCTGGGGGAGACGCTGTCATCTTGAATCCACCCATTTTGCCTGCATCACAGGATTCCGACCACACCCCCATGCTTTCATGGTTCTTTCTGAGCAAGGGGATACAACAATTGTGGTCACGCCCACATTCCATGCTGTCCAGCACCAGGATTCCCTCTGTTGGTTGATACCACCACCAACAGTTGAGGAAGGTAGAGGTGACTGAGTGGTGAGCAAGAGCTCGAGTCCACTTTGGAGTAGAGTTGAAATTGACGTCCTAGTCAGTGAGTGGGAGAATAGAGGATTTCCCAGAACCTGGGAACGTGGCCAGCCCATCGTTCTCATCCCAGAGCTCAGATATCTGAAACAACAAGACTCCATGAGAGCTATGGGCAAGAAACTACTGCCAGAACACTGGCAGAAGAATTCTCCCATCAGACTTGCAACATTCAAGAAAACAAAGAACACGAAAAAAGGAGGGGTCTTCAAGACAAACACCAGTGAGAAAGGTGATTCACCAGAGGGTCCAGCCAAAGGTGATGTTGACCGTGGGCCTCCCTTGCCTTTGGACACAGTCACAGTCACCACGGTCCAGAGTGTCAAGAGTCCCTATAACACCAAGGATCTTTAGAGGTGCTACCGACACATGGTGCCTGCCCTGGACCACAGCAAAAGAAGAAACCAGGTACGCTCTGCCAAAATCCAACCACTGAAGCTGGAAAAGACAGACCTGCAGGATCGACGGGAGAAAGAGAGGGAGAAGGTAGCCCAGGTGCACAAAGCACCAAAAACAGAGCTAGACATCCACAAGCCACCCATACAGAGGTTGGTTTCGGCAGAAAGCAATTTACAATTTGCACTGGGCTAGTGAAGCAGGAGGCCAATGACAGAGAAATGAAGCAAGAAGCTCTCACCAGCCACCTGCAGGCCACACGGTGTAACGTGTTGGAGCTGGAGATGGCAGTCACTGCTGCACAAAAGGAGACCAAAATGTTCTTCCAACAGCTGAATGATGTGACACTTCAGCTCAAGGAAAAGACCAGAAGCTTCAATGACCTGGAGCAAGTGAACACAGAGTTACAGGAGAAGCTGGAAGCGATCTGGACAAAGAAGAGCAACAGGAAAAACAGAATCTGCAAGTTTCAATAAGTGCTGGTAGGGCGTGAGGTAAAGAGACTACTGGAAAACCTGAGCTGGATGGTGACCTCAGCAATTCTGGAAAGAGACACCTTGATGGAGAGCCTGAGCACTGAAAGGTCCACATGGAAGGAGGAGGCTCAGTGGCTGACCGAGCAGGTGAACCAACTGACAGAGGAGAAGGAACAAAGGACAAGGCAGGTGCTGGCCCTAGAGAATGAGCTGGAGGAACTGAGAAGGACGCTGGCAGAGCCTCGGCCCTCTGCAGGACCATCTCAGGCCAATACCCATTGCAAGCAGGAAAGTCTATATGAGTCACTATTCTCCAATTAAAAACCCAAGAAGCCAGAAGTAGAGCTGTGGTTCAAGTAGTAGAGGGCTAGACTTGAGCACAAGAGCTCAGGGATAGGATAGCATCCAGGCCATGAATTCAAACCCCAGGACTGGCACACACACACACACACACACACACACACACACACACACACACACACACACACACATACACACCATGATAGAGCATTTGCCAGTCAGCCTGCACAAGTTCCATTTCTAGCAACTCAATATTTAAAAAGAGGGAGAAGGGAAGGAAAGACTTGCTCCAGGAGGTGATATAACCAGGGCCAAAATTCCACAGGACTTCTAAGATGTGGATACAGAACAGAGAGCCTTAGGCAGAAGTTACAGCATGGGCAAAGGTCCTGAGGTATGCTGTAGAGCAGGTGGTATGGGTGGAATGAAGGTTCTGTGGCTACAGAAAAGTCTGGCAGGACTTTCAATGCTGGGTCAATGTTTGTACTTGAGTCACAGGGCAGAGGGTGGGGTCCCAGAATTAGGCCCAGGGGGAAGATCAACTTGACTTTTCACCATGGACCCCAGCCATTTCCGGTGGCTGAAAGCCTATTTTTTTTTTTTACAGCTCCTGACCCTCAGACCTCCTTTGCATGGAGGAGTCAGGGCAAATGCAGGGAAGGACCCTTGCTTAAGAAAAGGTTCTAGCCCAATGCCAGCAGTGGCTCAACCCCTGTAAATCCTAGCTACTCAGGAAACTGAAATCAGAGATCATGGGTCAAGCCAACTCAGGGGAGGAAAGTTAGTGAAACTCTTCTTGCTGATTAACTAGCAAAAGCCAGAAGTAGAGCTGTGGGTCAAGTGGTAGAGTGCTAACTTTGAGGGAAAAAGTTAAGAGCCCAGAGCCCAGACTCTGAGTTCAAGCCCCAGTACTGGCATGAAAAAATAAAGAAAAGCTTTCAGGAGCTCCTAGTACACTGTGGTGAAAGGCCAGATCAGCAGGGCACTGGTGACTTATGCCTGTCTTCCTAGCTCCTCAGGAGGCTGAGATGTGAGGATTGCGGTTCCAAGCCAGACCGGGGAGGAATGTCTTGGAGACTCTGACCTCCAAGGAACCTCCAGAAAACCAGAAGGGTTCTGTAGCTCAAGTGGTAATCTGAAGACCTGGGGGACAGCGACCAGGCCCAGAGTTCAAACCCCATGACCAACCCTTGGCCTGCTTGGACCTCACTCTGTGGCTCTAGGCAGAGTACTTTCCAGTGGGCCCCTGAGGGTCTCCCAATGTCTAGGTGTCATACAAGTCTTTAGAGCAGTCTGTTTGGAGGTCATTGCCTACAGAGGGGACACAGTACCAGAGAAGTGTCAAGTTTTGGGGCATGGAGAACATCAAAATGGCATGTCATGGGTGCAATGTGGATCTGAGCAGTAGTAAATCGACATCTCAGACCATGGTTCTGGGGCAGGAGTGGCAAGAGGTGCAACATGTCACACCAGGTAATGCCCGCTCTTGGCCTAGGGTGGAATAGATCTGCTCTGGCATCAGCACTCAGGGTGAGCAAAAGTCAGCTTAGCCATGGTCACTTCCCCCAATTGAACTCTAGAGGATTATGGCAAGGGGCCGCATGTCCCCCATCTGGCCACCAGGGAGCAGGAGTCTCCCTCCATAGGGATTGTCCCTGCGAGTTGTGTTTACTCTTTCTTCCCTGGGGCCACCATCATGCTTCAAAGCCACCCTGGACAGGAAAGTCCTTGAGACTCTTACCTACAATTAACCATCAAAAAGCAAGTGGGTCTGTGGCTCAAGTGGCAGAGCACCAGCCTTGAGCAAGAAAACTCAGGGATAGAGCCTAGGCCCTGAGTTCACACACACACACACACACACACACACACACACACACTCATGCACACACCACATGCATGCAAAATCAGAGATTTCGACACTGCTATCTTTGGATATTCTCTACCTTTTTCCCACTAAGCCTGATGGCTGTTGGCCTAGGTGTTTGATGCATCCAACACCACCTGGCATCTTTAATTTTGGGGAACAGGATGGCTAGAAGGTCAGTGTTCCCCCATCCCAGCTCCTTGATTTGGTCATGATCTATCCAGGTCCTTTTTGGCTCCTTTTATAGACATGCCAAGATGCCTTCAAAAGGTATCACATGCTGGGCACTGGATGCTCATACCTGTCATCTGAGATACTCAGGAAGCTGAGATCTGGAGGATCATGGTGCCAAGACAGCCTGGGCAGGAAAGTGTGTGAGACTCTTATCCTCGATGAATCATCAGAAAACAAGAAGAGTCCCTGTGGCTCAAGTGATAGAGTACCAGCCTTGAGAAAAAGAGCTCAGGGACAGCGCTCAGGGACAACAACAACAAGGAGAGGCATTGCATGTTGGCTTTAGGATTGGCATGGCCAAATATAATTGGAATTTTCAAGTGCTCCAAGATACAAAGCAGTACCTCCTTTAGTACCATGCTCCTCCATCTTGTCTCACACTCTGGCCTTGGCCCTGCTTTGGGTCAGCATGGCTTTGCCTTGATGGAAGGGCTCCAAGGAGGAAGATCCCAGAGCAATTGCCCCAGCTCCTTCCCCCTGCTCACCCTGCTGCTTTTGCCCTTTGCCATAGACCTTCTTCCTGGAATCTATGCATGAGGTCATCACTGACACCATTGTGGTGAGTGGTGGGTCCAGCCTAACTCGGGGCAGTCAGAGGTGGAAGTCAGTCTGGGAATAGGAGCTTCGACCCTGTATGTGGGCTAAGGAAAAGGCTGACCTTTATTTAATCCTGAGCATTGAAGTGATAGGGAGACAGTGTAGACTGCACACTGAATCAGGTAATATTGGAGTCTAGAGGACCACTTGTGTGGGGTAGGCTGTGGGGCTCAGGGGACTATTCTTCTTGGTACTCCTCTCTCAGGACTCCCTCTCCCTCTCTCATCCCTAAATGGTAGAAGAGAAACTTCAACTAAGGGTGTCAAAGAGGGGGCAAGGGAGTATTTCTCTGTGAACCATACTTGTGCTTCATATTCATCCTAGCCTCTACTTCCTATTTATCTGAGGAATGGACATATGGGTTTGGGAGGGGGGAGAAACATCCTAGCTGAGAATGTGGCTCAGTGGTAGAGTGGTTGCCTAGCATGCCTTACACCCTGGGTTCAATTCCACACAGAAAAAGCTGAAAGGGGAGGTGGGGCTCAACGGGCAGAGTGCCAGCTTTGATCAAAAAGAGCTCAGGGAGAGTAGCCAGGCCCTGAGTTCAAGCCCCAGGACTGGAAGAACAAATCTTTGTTGTAGGCTTTTCTTCCCCTTGAAAACAATTTGGGATAAGCATAACATGGGTCTCTTCCCTGGCCACCAACGGGCCATTAGATTTCCCTTGAAATTGGGACACTTCCCAGCAGCCTCTGCCCTACCTGACCCGAAGTTTACCCTTCCCATCTCACAGCAGATGGAGGACTGAGAGAACGCCACCTGGCCACCCACTTCTGGTGGCTGCCTTGGCTTTTGAGAGTCAGTATTTCACATGGAGAGTCATTAACCACATCAGTCTACAGAAGAATGAGAGGGAGCGCTCCTTGCCCAAGTCCACGAGCTCTAGGCTGCTCTGGGTGTGGGTCAGCTGCTGTAGAACGTGCTCTGAGGGGGAGTCATCTATGAGGTCATGAACCCTGGCCATGATTCTGGCAGTGTCCAAGTTGTCTTAAAGTTGCAACTATTCAATACCTTTGTGTTCCTCACTCATTTCGCCCACACCGGAGCCTGAGGCATCTGGAGCAGTGGGGGCGGGGTGGGCTCAGCCTGGAGCCCGCTGTCCACTCCTTCCCCTGCGAGGAGTAACAGCAGCTCCTGCAGCTCTCTCTTCTTCTCCATCTTCTCCTGGGTGAGCCGGCACACACGCTTGGCTTTCTCTTGACACAGCTCATCCAGGACGAACATTTGCTCCTTACATGCCACAAGGGACTTCTTGACATTTGTGGATGTGTGCCAACAGCTGGCTGCATCGATTTTGGAGCTCATCCACTGGACTATGGATGTCTACTTCATCATACAAGTCGTGGATGAAGCAGATTTTCTTCTCAGAACCCACGTGTCCCAATTCCCATCCCCACCAGGATGAGCTCACGGGGTGAGGGTGCTGTGCCTCCAGCTCTGTCTGACACTGAGCTGCTGGGTTGGCCATGCAACTGCACTGGGGTCACTGCTACTGCAGCAGGAGTTTCCCACTGTGGATCTCAGCCTCTGAGAGCGCTTGCAGAGCCACATCCTTGTAGGTCAGGGGCATGTCTCCATTCTCGGCGATGCTCACTTTGTGGAGGAGTCACCTCCTCCACTTTTGCTTCTCCAGGGCTCACAACTTCCCCTCCCCAGTGAAAGCCAGGCTCAGCTGGGCCTGCAGGCGCTCCTCCTGTGTTCTGTATCCTGCCACTTTGGGGGCACCATCTGCTCCCCCCAGTTGGTCGGCCCTGCACTTGCTTCAGCTGCTCTAGCAGCTGGATCTACCTCTGCAAGTGCTGCTGCAGGGCCTCCTTCTTGGAGTTCAGCTGCTCATTGGAGGCAATGTGTTGCTCACAGGTGGCTCTGAGCTCCAGAATGCTGGTGAGCTCCTCCTTCTCATAGCTCACCTTGTGGAGAGCATCCCACTGCAGGGCCAGCTCTATCTATGAGTCACACACATGCACATCATGGGGTCTCAGGGATCTACTGCCAATCCTTGGCCTTCTCATCCAGTCTCCATAGTTGCTCCCGCTGCTCCACATTCTGGAGACCGAGCCTCTGGTTTTCCTGGACCTGGATGTGAAGTTGTTCCTCCAGGTTTTTCAACTCAATCTGCATGCAGTAAGCCTGGGCCTCCTGAGTAGCTTACAGGGGTGAGCCACCAGCACCTGCCCTCTACCCTACTGCTTACCTATATCCTTGGCCCTCCTCTGAGTCCCAGAAAAATATGTCTCACCAGGCTCATATTTTTTTGACAGTCTTGGGGCTTGAACTCAGGTTCTGTGCATGTTCCTGAGTTTATTTGCTCAAGGCTAGCACTCTATCAATTAAGCCACAGTGCCACTTTTGGCTTTTTCTCTTTCTGTGGTACTGAGGAATCGAACCCAGGACTTAGTGCATACTAGGTAAGCACTCTACCACTAAGCCATATTCGCAGCCCAAATCCCACTTCTATGAGAGTGGGATTTATTGGCATAGAAATAGCTTACTATTTCATATCTTTGCCAAGATTTGGGACCAGCCTGTGACTTAGCAATGAGGAATGATTAATTAGTGATAGCCACCAGGCCCCAGAGGTCTAGGCTCACATCCTACAGAGGGATAGAGAATATGGAGCCAGAACCTTCGACAACTCCTACAATCTAGGAACTGTGGTCTCCTTGGAGGCAGTGACTGTCTGCTATGTGTCCCAATAGGACACCTCAGCCAGAACATAAGACTTAAATGGCAGGGAAGGGTGCTTTGATCAAGCTGCTGGCTCAGACTTAGTACCTCTGAGGGCTTTTCCCTGCTTGCCCAGGTTGGGGGCTGGGCATGGGCAACCTGCTGAATATCCATCATCCATACATCATCATCCATACACAGAAACATGGAGTTATTGCATCCTTTTTGGGGGGAGGGGGCAGTTCTGGGTTTGGAGTATGAGCTTAGGCCCTGTCCCTGAGCTCCTTTTGCTCAAGTGTAGTGCTCTGCCCTTGAGCCACAGCCCCATTCATGTTTTCCCTTCCTGTGATCTCTTAGAAATAAGAGTGTTGCGGACTTTCCTGCCCTGGCTGAATTCAAATTGGCATTCTCTACATCTCAGCATCCTGAGGAGCTAGGATTACAGGCAAGAGCCCCTGGCTCCTGGGTTTCGTTTCTTCTTGGTCTTTTTTGTAATAGTAACAATCTGAAATCTTCACGGTGTCATTCCAATGGTTTGCATCCGAAGTAAACTACCCAGGCCTGGAGTTAGAATGCCAGGACTGCCACCCACAAATGGAAGGAGATTCTGACAAACTCATTCCTATTCATGTGAATGCTAATGGGATGTTATACAAGTAATAAATAAATTTTCAGTTAATTCATAGAATGCCACACAAAAATTATTGGATTTATATCTTCCATTCTAGCTCCATGGTATGATTCCCCTAATGGAAGGATATTGACTAATTTTTAATTAATGCTTTTCTAAGTATTACATGGAGGCATAATTTAATAACTAATAATTGGTATTATATATATATATATATATATACAATTTAATATCCTCACATTCCCTGTTTTTCTATGCATGTATATACTATTGGGAACACCTGTGGATTGATCACACGTACTCAGAACTTCCTGGCATCTCAGTTTGCTGGAGGCTTGTGTGCTAAGATTGTTACCCCATTTTTGGATTGGCAATTGTAGGCTGCGAGTTGAAATCCCAACATGGCCAAAAATTTATTCCTGGAGTCAGAAGCCAATCTTGACACATTTTTTTTTCCTTCTCTGTGAAAGTCCTGGGTCTCAGTAGGATGTATAATCCATATGCAAACATATCCTATGTGTTATGATGTAATAAAACAAACATATATATGTAATAATACTAAATATAAAAGAGTAATAAACAACATATGCAGTATACCTATGTATGTAAATAGATCTTATATATTAATATTACTTTTTCCAGAGCTGGGGCTTCAATTCATGCCCTGGGAACCAAACTGAATTTCTTGTATTTAAGGACGGTGATCCTTTCCCCTTCACCCACAGTGCCACAGAGTTATCCAGACCCTGAATTCAAATACAAGGCTTCCTGAAAAATGGTGCAAATTCCATACCAGGGCCATATTATTATTATTATTATTATTATTAGCCAAGCACAGGGCTTGCACTCCAGTCCTGGCATCTTTGCCACAGCCTACCCTTATATCCCAGGACCTGAGTTCAAATCTTGTGCCTGGGAAAAAAATAAAAAGTAGAAGCATAAAACTGAGAAGTTCAAGAAGGTGGTTTTCCTTTATTTTCCTTTGTATTGTGACCTTCCTGAGTGCAAATGACAAGGCCCAGAAAGTGAATATAACCTAGCATTGCTGATGTTTGGCGGGCTATTAAGGAAGCCATAGCCAAAACTGGCAACTTTGGTATGGAGGTTGAATCCTGGGATTGCCTCTAATGAATGGCGAGATTCTAAGAAACCCATTCCCATATAAATCCATACAAATGAAATGTTATAAATGTAACAATTAAATTATTAGTGCATGATTATATTATGAAATTATACACAACAATTATACTACATTAACTAATTTTCAATTAGTTCTTTATTATGTATTCAATCATGATACTTTGAAAACGAAGGAATAATTTAATTGCCAATAATGGTGAGTAATATGGTATATGCAATTTCATAGTATACAGACATCTCTCTCTTGTTTTATGCATCTACATCTATCTATGTATCTATGTATCTATCTGTCTGTCTGTCTGTCTGTTTATCTACGAATCTACACATTTATATGTTTATACAATTGTCACTCCTGGGGCTCAGTTGTAGAGTGCTCGCCTAGTATGTACAAAGCCCTGGATTCCTCACTACCATGTGCACACAGAAATCCAGAAGTTGTGTTGTCGCTCAAGCAGCCGAGTACTAGATTAGAGCATGAAAGCTTAGGGACTGTGTCTAGTCTCTTACTCAAGACCAGGAATGGTACCAAAAAAAGATGGAATGTCCTGACTGCAACTATATAAGGATAGCACTGCAAATACCTCATCACAGAGCAAGCCTTGAGTCTGGTGCTGACAGCTGCCATCTAACCTGACTTAACCAGAGGTAAACTGCTGCAAACCAGCTCCACAGAACCAGATGCTGCTGGCTTGCTCACCCCTGTCATCCAATATATTTGGAGGCTAAGATCTGACACTGGTGGGTTTAAAACCCGCCCTGGCAGGAAGTCTGTGAAACTCTGAGCTGTGGCTCAACGTGGTAGAGCTCTAACCTTGAGCAAACTATCTTAGGACAGTACCCCCCAACCTTTCAGTGCAATCCCCGTGTCTGACTCCACCTCCCCCCCTAAAAGCCACCTCTCTAAATCATTAGATGTGAACTTTGTGTGGCTTGGGATGTGTTTCTGAAAGAATGATAATACTGATGAAAACACCCTAATTCTAATGACAGTGTGTGGGATACATCTATGTGATGAGTCCTTCAGGAGGTGTTGTGTCCTGAGTCCTTCACAGGATGCATTTTTTCATCTGTTTCTTATAAGAGCTCCACAAGTAAGATGATTGTGTAGATGAGAAACTTGAGGCTCAGATATGTCCCCATGTCAGGGCCAAAATTATGTATGTACCTAACTCTAGTGAGTTGTGTCCTGCAGATAATTGTTTTGGTTTATTTTTCTCAGTCATTAACCTAGAATTCAGGGCCTAGTCACTGACCATTCCCTGTTGGGCTCATGGCTAGCACCTTACCTCGTGGAGCCATGAACTGCCTTGCAAGAGAGTGTTACAGTCTAAGTATCTGTAGCTGAGTTCTGTCATCCTTCCTACTCAGGAAGCTTAGATATGATGATCTCCGTTCCAAACTATCCCAAACACAAAAGGTCACATAAGTCTATTGTCTCCTATTCACCACTTAGAAATTTGAAGAGGAAGCTGGGCCCTGGTGACTTGCACCTGTCATCCTAGCCACTCAGGAGCCTGACAGCTGAGGATCACAGTCCAAAGCCAGGCTGGGAGGAAATTCCTTGAGAGGCTTCTCTCCAGTGAACTACCAAAATCCTGCAGGGGTGCTGTAGCTCAAGTGGTAGGGTGCTTGTCTTTAACTGAAGAGCTCAAGACAGCTCCAAGGCCTAGTCTTCAATTCCTCCAACTTTCAAGAAAAGAAAGAAAGAAAATTGAAGTGCAGTGCTGGGACTGGGTCTTATGGGTAGAGTGCTTTGCAGGTATGAATCCCTGGGTTTGATTCCTTAGTACAACATCACTAGAAAAAAGCCTGAAGTAGCTGTGTGGCTCAAGTGGTAGAGTGCTATCCATGCACAGGAGAAACTCAGGTACAGTGTTCAGGTCCTGAGTTCAAGCTCCAGGACAATTGTATGCACACACACACATGCACACACACGCGCGCGCACACACACACACACACACACACACACACACACACACACACACACACATACAGATACCAGAATTGAAGCTGTGATAACAAATGGTAAAGTTCTGAGCTCATGGTCAGCACCCAGGCCCCGTGTTCAACCCCAAAACCTAGCCACCCAGGGCCCATTTAGGAGAGGTCAAAGGTTTCAAAATCTGATGAGCTTCAACAGCCCTAAATAACAGGAAGCATTGTGATATTAGACATATGCTTGGATTTAGCAAGCTTCCAGAAATCTAGGAAGGCACTGTTGCCAATAATGAATCATTGTATTAGGTTCAGCTCCCTTATTGTCTGCCAGAAGGACCCTTGAATTAATTGTAGTAGGTTATTTCAACACTGAAACATAGTATAACAAAGACAGGATAAGTACAGAGAAGTTGGCCTGCCACGGGAGGTGGCACAAATGAAGGCTTCCTGTCAAAACAAAGAACTGGGGAGAGTGATAGCTTGGGGTACAAAGAGAACTTTTTCTCCTAGCTTTCAGAGCCTGCCCACACTCCTCCTCACTAATTGTCCTGGATGGAGTTGTTTGTTACACAGCTGTACAGGAGTGAAGCCTTTTGTCTGCCTGTTCCAACAAAATGAAGCAGACTTTCTCCACCAGCCTGGGGTGTGGAGAAAACCTCTGGCTACTCTGGGAACAGTGAGGAGAACCCCGGAACATGCGCTGTCTTGTAAACACTCTCTGTGCTATGAAATCATTCTATTTAAAGCAAATTTCCTAGCTGGGTGCCTTTCATCATAGGGACTCTGGACATTCACAGATAGAAATGCATGCGTACATACAAGGGGAGACATGGAGTTACTTGTGTTTTTTTTTGGCAGGTCCGGGGGTTGTATTATGAGCCTAAGCACTGTCTCTGAGCTCATTTTGATCAAGGGTAGCCCTCTGCCCTCTAGCCACAACCCCATTCATGGCAATCTTTTATTCCTGTGATCCCTCAGAAGTAAGAGTGCTGTAGACATTCCTGTCCCGGCTGAATTCAAACTGGCATTTTCTACCTCTCAGACTCCTGAAGAACTAGGATTACTGACACCTGGCTTTCTTTTCTTCTTGTTCTTTTTTTTCATTGTGACAAAATGAAATCTTCAGTGTCATTCTAATGGTTTGCATTTCGAAGTAAACTACCCAGGCCTGGAGTTCAAATGCCAGGACTCCCACCTACACATAGAAGGAGATCTTGAGAAAAGCTTTCCTATTCATGTGAATGTTTAATGGAATGTTATAAAAATAACAATTAAATTTGCAGTTAGTTCATGTATATTATTTAATTATATATATGATATTACTACCAATTATTGATAAATTATCCCTTACTTTTTTAAAGTATTATGGTTGAATATATATCAAAGTATTAATTGCAAATTAGTCAATGTACTATAATTATTGTGTATGATTTTATAATGTAATCATACACTACTAATGTAATTGTTACTTTACAACATTCCATTCATATGGATATATAAATAAGTAATGGATTATGTCTTCCATTCTAGCATCATGGTATGATTATCCCAATTAAAGAATACTGACTACTTTTACTTAATGTTTTAATAAATATTCAACCATGATACTTCATTAAATGGAGGCATAATTTAATAATAATTCACAATATATATAATTTAATATCCTCACATTGTCTCTCTCTTATATATATTGCAAACTACACATCTATTTATCTATTTATCTAACCATCTATATCTATACCTACATCTACATCTATATCTATATATATCAGTCACAATTATGGCTTGTTCCCAGGTTCTCAGAACTAGCTGGTAGCTCAGTTTGCCAAAGGCTTTTGTTCTACAACTGACCCCTTCATAAGTTCGGCATTGTGGGCTGTGAGTTCAAATCCCAGCATGGCCAAAATTTTATATGTGGAGTCAGAAGCCAATTTGACAAATACTTTTTCCTTCTCTGTGAAAGTCCTGGGTCTTAGTGTGATGTATAATCCACATGCAAATATAACCATGTGATAATATGGGATAAATATAATAAATGGTATATATGTAATAAACTAAATTAAAACATAAGGGTAATAAATGTCACATGGCGTAACCCCATGTATATAAATAAATCTCATATATGAATATTATTTTTATCAGTGCTGGAGCTTGAATTTGGGCCCTGGAAACTGGGCTGAAATTCTTGTCTTCAATGATGGTGAGCTTCCTCTGCCCCACAGTGCCACTGAGTTACCTAGACCCTGAATTCAAATCCCAGGCCTGTCAGAAAAATGATGAAAATTCCAAGCAAGGGCCTTAATTTCTTTTGGCCAGGATTAGGGCTTGAACTCAGCTCGTGGCAACTCTGCCTCAGCTTCGATCAAACTAGGCTGGGGTGCAGCCTCTGGACCCACAGCCCATCCTGAGGTACCCCAGGACCCGAGTTCAAATCTTGGGACTGGCAAAATAAAAAAAACCGGAGAAGTGCTGGGAAGGTGGCTCAGTTATGGATTGCTTGCCTTGCATGCATAAGACACTGGGTTCGATTCCTCAGCACCACATAAGCAGAAAAAAGCAGGAAGTAATGTTATGGCTCAAGTGATAGAGCGACAGCCTTGAGCTGAAGAGTTGGAGGACAGCACCCAGACCCAGAGTTCTGGCCCCAAACCGACAAAAATGAAAGAAAAAAATAGTGCCGGGGAAAAAAAGGAGAAGAATAAAACTGGGAAGTTCCAGAAGGTGGTTTTACATTTTTTTTTTCCTTTACAACCATCCTGGGTCTAAATATCAGGGACCGTAAAGTGTACATGACCTTGCACTGTTGAACTTTGGTGGGCTATCAGGGAAGCCATAGCCAAAACCAGCAACCTAGGCAGGGCATGCGAATCCCAGGACTGCCTCCTATCACTGCGGGAGATCCTAAGAAACACATTCCGATATACATCCATATGAATGGAATGTTGTAAAGTAACAATTACATTCGTAGTGTATGATTACATTATAAAATTATACACAATGCTTATAGTACATTGACTAATTTACAATTAATACTTTCTTATGTATTCAACCATAATACTTAAATAAAGTAAGGGATAATTTATCAATAATTGGTAGTAATATCGTATATATAATTAAATAATATACAGACATCTCTGTCTTGTTTTATACATACATACATATATACATAAATACATATATACACATATTGTTACATATATATATATATATATATATGTATATATATATATATATATTTGTGTGTGTGTGTGTATGTAACAATCTACATATATATTTCTACACTTGTCATTCCTGGGGCTCAGTAGTAGAGTGCTCGCCTAGTAAGTATGAAGCCCTGGGTTCGATTCCACACTATCACATGCACAGAAAAAGCCAGAAGTAGTGCTGTTACTCAACCAGTTGGGCACTGGCTTTGAGCATGAAACCTTAGGGACTGTGTCTAGGCCCTTACTCAAGACCCAGGACTGGCACCAGAAACAAGTTAGAATGTTCTAATTGCAAGAATAGAAGTTCAGGATTTCAAATACCTCCTCACAGATCAAGCTGGTAGTCTGAAGCTGATGGCTGCCATCTAAATTGACTTAGCCAGAGGTCAACAGCTGCAACCCAGCATCATGGAACCAGACACTGCTGGCTCACCCCTAGCTGCTCAGAGGGTGAGATCAGACGCTGGTGGGTTGAAAACTCAGCCCTACCAGGAAATCTGCTAGACTCTGAGCTGTGCCTCAAAGTGGTAGAGCTCTAGCCTTGAGGAAAAGGTCTTAGGACAGTACCTCCAACCTATGAGTGAAATCTCCTAGGCTGATGGCCCTCCCCACAAAAAAAAAACACCCCTCTAAACTGTTTGATGTGAACTTGTGCAGTTTGTGACCTGTATCTGAAATAATGGTGATAAGCACCCTAATTCTAATGACAGTTTGTGGGATACAGCTATATGATGAGTCCTTTCTGGGGTGTTGGGTGTTGAGTCCTTCACAGGGTACTGGGTTGTTCATGGGGTATTGTGTGCTGAGTCATTCACAGGGTACTATGTGCTGAGTCCTTCACTAGTTTTTTCTTTCATCTCGTCCTTGTAAGATCTACACAAGTAAGATGATTGTGCAGATGAGAAAGTTGAGGCTCAGATATGTCCCCAAGGCAGGGCCAAATTTGTGTATATACTGAGCTCTAGTGACTTGTCTCCTGTATACAATTGTTTTGGTTTAGTTTTCTATATCATGAACCTTGAACTCAGAGCCTAGGTGTTGACTTTTTTCTTGGGTTCATGGCTAACGTCCTACTATGTGGAGCCAAGTACCCCCTTGCAGCAGAGTGATAGCTGAGATCTATCATCCTGCCTGCTCAGGAAGCTGAGGATCTTGGTACCTTTTCCCCTTGGTGGTTGAGTGGCTCTGATGTTCCTTTAGTCTTGATGTAATGATGCCAGAGAGATGTTTGTATGTGGAAATGAGCACATCTCTATCCAAGGACTTTTAAAGTACCTTTTAAAAATACTTTTGAAAGTGATTTTAAAATATTCTAATGAAATTTTCAAAAAGTTTGTTAATTTCTGCTCTCGAAATTAAAGTCATTAAATTATGGAGTTAAAAAAATTATCCCTGATCATGGACAAAAGCCAGCATGGGCAGGAAATTCCTTGAGATGGTTATATCCAATAAGCCATCAGAAAGCCTAAATGGGTGCTGTAACTCAAGTTGCAGTGCACTAGACTTGAGCGGAAGAGCTCAGAGACAACACCCAGGCCCAGATTGAACTCCTCCAACTTACAAGAAAAGAAAGAAACCTGAAGTGGAGAGCTGGGATTGTTTCTTAGGGGTAGACTGCTTTACATGTGTGAAAACTTGAGTTTGATCCACATCCCTAGAAAAAAAGGCTGAAGTGGCTGTGTTACTCAAGTGGTAGAGTGCTGTCCTTGTACAGGAGAAACTCAGTGTTTCTTAGGGGTAGACTGCTTTACATGTGTGAAAACTTGAGTTTGATCCACATCCCTAGAAAAAAAGGCTGAAGTGGCTGTGTTACTCAAGTGGTAGAGTGCTGTCCTTGTACAGGAGAAACTCAGGTACAGTGGTTAGGTCCTGAGTTCAAGCATCAGTAATAGTGTATGCACACACACACACAGAAACACACACACACACACACACACACAGAAACACACACACACACGGAGGCACCATTGCCAATAATGAATCATTTCATTAGGTTCAGCTCCCTAATTATCTGCCAGAAGGACTCTTGAATTAATGTTAGCAGTTTGGTTCAACACTGAAACACAATCTTACAATGACAGGATGAGTGCAGGAACTTAGCCTGCCATGGGAGGTTGCAAATGAAGGCTTCCTGTCAAAACAGAGCACTGGGCTGGGTGCTGGTGGCTCATGCTTCTAATCCTAGCTATTCAAGAGGCTGAGATCTGAGGATCACGGTTCAAAGCCAGTTTGTGCAGGAAAGACTGTCAGACTCCTATCTCCAATAAACCACTAGAAAACCGGAAGTGGCTCTGTAGCTCAAGTGGTAGAGTGCTCGCCTTGAGCTGAAGAGTGCAGGGACAGCGCCCAAGCCCAGAGTTCAAGCCCCATGACCGACCAAAAAACAAAAACAAAAACAAAAAAAAACAAAGCACTGGGGAGAGAGATAGCTTGGGGTACAAAGAGGCCTTTTTCTCCTGACCTTCAGAGCCTGCCTGCACACGTCCTCAATAATTGGCCGGGATGAATTGTTTGTTACACAGCAATACAGGAGTGAGGCTTTTTGTCTGCCTGTTCCAACAATGAGGCAGACTTCCTCCAGCAGCTGGGGTATGGAGAACCCCTCAGGCTACACTGGGAACAGTAAGGGGAGCCCCAGAACATGCACTGTCTTGAAAGCACTCGCTGTGCTATGAAATCATTCTATTCAAAGCAAATTTCCTAGCTGGGTACATTTCTTCATAGAGACTCGGATGTTCACTGATACAAATACGTGCATATATACACAGACACACGGAGTTACTGGCTCTTTTTTTGTGGCATGTCCTGAGACTTGAACTGTGAGCCTAGACATTTTCACTGAGCTCCTTTTGCTCAAGGAAGCATTTTATTGTATCTTAAACCATGATTACCCTAGGTTGGGGTGCAGCTTTTACACCCACAGATAGTCCAGGGATCCTAAGACCCGAGTTCAACTCCCAGCACTGGCAAAAATACAACAAACCTACAAAAATGGAGGAGGAAAAATCAGGAAGTTTTACACAACAGTTTTATCTTTGTTTCCTTAGCACTGTGACCCTCCTGGGTCTCAATGACTCTGCTTGAAAATTGTACGTGAGCTTGCATGGATGAAGGCTGAGGGCTCTCAGTGAAGCCTGAGCCCAACCTAGACACCTAGGCCCTGAGTTCAATCCTGGGAGTTCAATCCTGGGATTGCCACCTACACATGGCTGAAGATTCTAGGAAACTTAATCCTATCTATAGGAACACTAATAGAATGTTTGAAATGTACTAACTGAATTACTAATTAGCTAGTCATTCCAGTTTAAGATTGTATTCAATAAATATAGGTCATTGATTAATACTTTATAAGTCTTCTATAATTGATTAATGGAGACATAATTTTATACTAAATAATTGGAAGTAATATAATATATAGAAATAAGATATAGACATCACCCTTTATATAGGGTTATACACTAGAATCTACATAAATGTCTATCTGTCTCTCTCTGTATATATTTATAGATGCATACACTTTTGTGAATACACACTCACACACACACACACACACACACACTGTAATCTAAACATCTATCTGTTTTTATATTGGCCATTCCTAGGGCTTGATCTCAGTTCTTCAAATTTGCCTGCCAACTACTCTTGCATCAGACTGGTGTGCTAACATTTACCCATTCATGAAGTGGGCCTGCTAGGCCCTGAGTGTAAGTCACAAAACTGCCAAAAACTTAATCCTGTTGGAGAGCCAATTGTCCCACTTGTTTTCCTTATCGGTGAAATTTCTGGGACTCGGGAATGATGTAGAATACATAGGCACATCTATGTCTTATGTAATAAGATGCAAAAAATATTATAAGTGTAGTCATACTCACTAAAGTACATAAGAAATAAATAAAACACAAAATAAAATGAACACACTAACCGCAATATGCAATAAACATGTATAGGTAAATATAAATCATGTATTTAAAATATATACGAATATTAATTTTTCGAGTGCTAGGACTTGAATTCAGGCTCTAGGAACAGGCCTGAATTTCATGTCTTCCTGATGGGTGATCTTCCCCATCCCCCACAGTGCTGCAGATTTACCCAGACCCTGAGTTCAATTCCCAGGCCTGGCAGAAAAAATGGTGTGAATTCCAAGCCAAGGAGCCTCATAATTTTTAAAATATTTTAGTGTATGTATGTATGTATGTATGCATGCATGTATGTATGTGTTTGTGTATGTATGTATGTATATATTTTTATTTTGTCAAGTACAGGGCTTGAACTCATGTTGTGGCAATTCTGCCTCAGCTTTGATCACTCTAGGCTGGGATGTAGCCACTGGACCCACAGCCGAACCTTGGTTCCTGGGCCCCAAAATCTGACAAGAAAAAAAAAATTAATGCGACACACACCAAAAAAAACCAAACTGGCAACTTACAGATGGCTGCCGGTTTTACATTTTTTTTTCTTTGCAAGGTGACCATCCGGTCTGAATGACACTGTTGAAAAATGTTGGTAATCTGGCATTGCTGAAGGCTGGCAGGCTTCCAAGGAAGCCCAGGCCAACATGGCAACATAGGCCCTGTGTTTGAATCCCGGTCGTGACTACCAAAGGCGGGAGATCCAAAGAGTCTCCTTCCTATTCATAGGAATACCGACGGATGATTATGAATGGCAAGGCTGAATAAGTTGTTTCTGAATACTACTATATAAATAGAGTGATTTTAGGAGGCCAATGGATTTTAATGAATACTTTTTACATATTCAAATAATAGTATTAATTACATGGACGCAATAGTTTCGGAACAGTGGTTGATTTAATTAATAATTCATTAAGGATGAAAACAATGATATTAATTACATGGAGAGGCAACAGCCCTAGGGGTCTATAGCTGAGGTCTCTCATCCTGCTTTCTCAGGAAGCTGAGATCTGAGGACCTGGGTTCCAAAATATCCCAGACACAAAAGGTCTGATGAGCCTATTATCTCCAATTCACCACTAAGAAACCTGAAGTGGAAGCTAGGTGCTTGTCACTCATGTCTGTCATCCAAGCTATTCAGGAGGATGAGATCTGAGGATCATGGTTCAAAGCCAGCATGGGCAGAAAAGTCCTTGAGACACTTAGCTCCAATGGACCACCAGAAAAGCTGAAGTGGTGTTTGGCTCAAGTGGTATAGCACAAGACTTGAGCTGAAGAGCTCAAGGACAGCACCCAGGCCCAGACATCATCTTCTACAACAATAAAAAAAGACAGAAACAAACAAACAAACCTGAAGTAGAGGGCTGGGAATGTGCCTTAGGAGTATAGTGCTTTGCAAATATGAAACCCTGGGTTTGATTTCTCAGGACCACAACCATAAAAAAAAGCCTGAAGTGGCTCTGTGGCTCAAGCAGGAGAGGGCTATACTTATACAAGAGAAACTAGGTACAGTGCTCAGGTCCTGAGTTCAACGCCCAAGAATCGTGTATGTGCCTATGTGCCCTCTCCCACGTGTGCACGCGCACACACACACTCACACATACACAGATAAGAAGTGATGCTGTTTTACAAAATGGTAAAGCACCGGGCTTCAGCACTGATCTCATGGTCTGCACCCAGGCCCTGTGTTCAACCCCAAAACCTAGCCACTCAGGGCCCAACTAGAAGAGGTCAAATGTTTCAAAACCTGATGAGGTTCACCAGCCCTAGATGACAGGAAGCTGTGTGATACCAGATATGTGCTTGGATTTCTCAAACTTCCTGAAACCTAGGAGAGGCATCATAGGCCCATCATCACAGGCAATGAAACATTTCATTAGGTTCAATGCCCTACTTGTCTGCCAGAAGTACTCTTGAATTATATTCAGCACTGTATCTGAACACTGGAATATAGTCTCACAAAACCAGGATAAGTGCACAGGACATGGCCTGTCACAGAAGGTGGCACATATGAAGGCTTCCTGTCAAACCAGAGCACTGGGGAAATAGATAGTTTGGGGTACAAAGAGACCTTTTTCTCCTGAACTTCAGAGCCCACCCACACTCATCCTCACTATCTGACCCGGACGGAGTTGTTTGCTACACAGTTGTACAGGACTGAGGTCTTTTGTCTGCCTGTCCAGACAATGAGAGAGACTTCTTCCAGCAGGCCTGGGATGCAGAGAAATCCTCAGGTTACACTGGGAACAGTGAGGGGAGCCCCAGAACATGCACTATCATGAAAACAGTCTCTGTTGTGAAATCATTTTATTGAATACACATTACCTAGTTTGGTGCCGTTCATCATAGCTACTCTGGAGCTTCACCTATAGGAATACATCCATACATACCCAAAGACATGGAAGTACAGGCTCTTTTTGAGGGGGCAGGTCTTGGGGTGGAACTATGAGCCTAGAACTTGTCCCTGAGCTCATTTTGTTCAAGGGTAGTGCATTAAGCTCGAGTCACAACCCCCCTTCTGGGTTTTTCTGTGATGTCTTAGGAATAAGTGTCATGGACTTTCCTAATCTGGCTGGAATCAAATTCAGATTATCTACATCTCACCCTCTGAAGAGCTGGGATTACGGTGAGAAGCCACTGGCACCTTCTTTCTTTTCTTCTTCATTTTTAATCTGGACAATCTGACTTCTTAGCAGGGTCATTGAAATGGTTTGAATTTATAAATTAACTACCCAATGTTCTTTAGAACTGCTTTACCTGAGAAGGATTTTCTCTCCTCATCTTCTCCTCTGGGTCACATGTTTGAAGCCAAAAGTGAGAAATGAGTGTCACAGGATTTGGGAGCAAATGTCCACAGGCCATGACAATTCTGTCACTTAGCATTGAGCTGCAGTGAATTTGCTGTCTCAAGATGATAAGACCAAAAGCCGGAGCGATCCTCATACTGTCTGCATTACTCCTTTTGTCCATAAAATGATCTAGTAATTATGAGTGTTATGTGTCTACAACCTTAAGTATCTAGAACCCACTAGAAGCATCTTCATGTATCTCTTTTTCTTTAGTGCCTCTCAAGATTTAGACTAAGGGTTTGTGTGGAGGGACTCCTTGGTTTATCCCTGAAGAAAGCCGCCTAAATCCTGTTTGGGAGATCGCCGTTCAAATTCAGCCTGAGCAAGAATTCTGTGAAACTCTTATCTCCAATAAGCCACCAGAACACCACAAGTGGAACAGTGGTCCAGAGGGCAGAGTTCCAGCTTTGAGAGAGAAAGTTGAGAAGGAGACAAAGGCCAGACCAGGCAGGAAAGCCTGGGAGTCGCTTATGTCGAATTAATGACCAAATGGCTGAAAGTGGAGCTGTGGCGGTGGTAAAGCCTCAGCTTTGGGAAAAACAGCTGAGGAATGCATTGGGCCCTGAGGTTAAGCACTGGGATGTCCACAAAAAAATTTCAAAAAGAGAAGGCCAATTTTATGTATCAGTGCCCTACATACTTATGTCTGTATATTACCTCCCTGAATGCAAACAGACCTTAAGCAGTGCTTCTCCTTTTATTTACTGATTTATATTTCAGATATGCTCCTTTCATATACTGCATCATTCTCTTCATTTCAGGCCCATGGCTTTTCTCTTCCAGGGTTCCAGGCCTGTGTCCTTACATGATACACTGATGCTCTCATGAGCCTTTATTTACATTTTGTTATGAGGCCAATGCAGGAACCATAACAAACTAGGCAGGGGAAAAGAAGACCAGGTTTCATAGAAGTATCCAGTATTCAGAAACTTAAACTTGGGGAGGTAAAATGGCAACATACTTTCCTAAAAAACTACCATTAAGGAAAAAATGAGGGAGCTGGGAATGTGGATTACTGAGAGAGTGCTTGTCTAGCATGCAAGAAGCCCTGGGTATGATTCCTCGGTAGCACATACACAGAATAAGCCAGAATTGGGGCTGTGGCTCAAGTAGTAGAGTGCTCCAGACAGTGCCCAGGCCTTGAGTTCAACCCAAGAGATATCTAGGTAGAATGGTAGGTAGGTAGATAGATAGACAGACATAGGATAGATAGAAAGAAAGAAAGAAAGAAAGAAAGAAAGAAAGAAAGAAAGAAAGAAAGAAAGAAAGAAAGAAAGAAAGAAAGAAAGAAAGAAAGAAAGAAAGAAAGAAAGAAAGAAAAAGAAAGAAAGAAAGAAAGGAAGAAAGGAAGAAAGGAAGGAAGGAAGAAAGGAAGGAAGGAAGAAAGGAAGAAAGAAGGAAAGAAGGAAAGAAGAAAGAAAGAAAGAAAGAAAGAAAGAAAGAAAGAAAGAAAGAAAGAAAGAAAGAAAGAAAGAAAGAAAGAAAGAAAGAAAGAAAGAAAGAAAGATAGGAAGATGATAGATGAATCTGGTCTTGGATTTCAGGAGGAAAGAAGGGAACAATTTCCAATCATTAGGCCTTCTGCAGTGTGCCAGGACACCAGCATTGCCTTCACACAACCAGAGAGCTAGAAGACTGTCTCCTTCCCACTTCTCAGGCAGCCAAGGGCACCAGAGGCAATTGGGCAGAGCCAGTTTCTAACTCAGATGCTTGGAGAAAGAAGAGAAACAACCCTGACTCTAGTTGGTCTGGGGATTTGAATTAATTATGTGGAGAATGAAGGAAGGAGAAAGGACTGGCAGAGGTAGAAGAAGGGCCTTTAAATCTGACAGATGGAGAATCAAAAACCCACTCCCTAATACCAGAGAGCAGGGTTTTTCTACTCTGTTCCTCCCCTCTCCCCGACTAAACTGGTTCTATTGGTAACCTAAGATAGCCTGATTCTCCCTTCACTTGTGGGAAGAATGTTAATTGGTCATTGTTTGAAGAGGCTGAGAAAAGCCTGACCCTGGTGTAACTCTAACAAGTGTTTTAGGTTTTCTCCCATTGCTTGCATTGCCTGGAATATATGAAGTGGTTTTGCTGCTCACTTATCTGTTGAATTTGTACATTCTGCCTCCGAATCCTGTAGGCCTGGTCTCTGCACCTAGCCTGGCTTTTGAAACTGTTTTCTGTCCTTCAATTACAGTGTTACACTGGAGTTCTTTCTGCTAATGGGGCTAGGGTTTGGAGCCTGAGAACTTCATGTAAACCCAAGATGGGTCAATGTTTCTTTCCTGCTTCTATAGCTCAAGAATTCTAAGAACATTTAGAGTTCAAGTACTTCTCATCACCAAGGGAAACACAGGAAGCTCTTGAACATCTGACCTTTCAGAAGTGGAAGTCAGAGTCTCATAGACTTTCCTGCCCTGGCTGGCTTCACCTTGTGATCCTCAAACCTCAGTCTCCTGAACTAGGGTGACAGGCCTGAACTACTGGTGCTCTGCTAGGCTCAGAGCTGTAATGACCTTGACAGTACAAGTCAACTGCTATCACAATGGGCTTGGGGAGCATATTAAGCCTTTCAACATTGGACCTTTCAGAACCTTGTAGGACACAAGATTACAATGCTAGAGTCTGAGAGGCTGGGCATATGGATGTGTTACACTTGAACCTGAAGCTCTGACTCCAATTCAGGTATACATCAGTGTTCATTTTCCAAAGAATGATCTCATAATTAGCAAATAGGAAAAGTACCTGGCTTAACCCTCACTTTTTTCTCACTTTTTTCCCAAGAGTGTGTCTTGAACTCAAGCCTGGGCACTGTCCCTTAGCCCCTCAGGTCAAGACAAACACTCTACCACTTGAGTAATAGCACCACATGGGGTCTTTGGGTGGTTCACTGGAGATAAGAGTCTAACAGGCTTTCCTTGGCTAGGCTGTCTTTGAACTGTGGTCCTCAGCTCTCAGCCTCCTGAGAAGCTAGAGTTCCATGTGTGAGACACTGGCATCTGGTCTATTGTATTTGACAGTCCTGGGGCTTGATCTTAGGGCTTAGGTACTGTCTCTGAGCTCCTTTTTCTCTAGGCTAGCTACTTGAGCCATTCCACAGTTTCTACCTGTTTCTGAGTATGTTGCATTGAGGATTCAAACCCTGGCATTCATGCATGCTAAGCGAGCTCTTTACCACTAAGCCACATTTCTAGCTCCATCCTTTCAATTTTATCCCTCACTTGCCTATCCTCAGGAAAAGGTTTCTGACTATAAATCATCTAAAGAAATCCCAATAGGAAGAAGTCCAAAGATTGGACAAAGCTCATACTTGGAAGAGACTCTAAACATGTGAAGACTGTGACAAATGCATCCATTTAATTATGTATTATGCTTCAACACTTAATAAAATATTAATGAAAAATGAGTCAATGTCCTAAATTGCTGCATAGAATGTTATTATAGGTGTGCAAAATGTAATAAATATTATGTGTATAATATGCTAAATACAATGATAAATCAATTAAAAATAAAAATAAAGCAAAATAAAAATAAGAAAAATTTAAAAAAAAGGAAATACAAAATCAATAATAAAATCATAATATGAAATTAACATATATAAGTGTATATCATATATTACATATGTATAGAAATAGTTTTTCAATTGCAGGACCTTCATTCAGGCCCTGAATTTCTTTTCCTCAAAGACAGTGAGCTTCTCCTTCACCCATGGTGTAAGAGTTACATGGATGGTGAGCTCAAATCCTAGCAATGGCAGAAATACTGGCCCCAGTTTCGACAGTGACTTACTTTTTTTTAACGGAAGCAATCATGTTTACTCAGTTCCATACTGAACATTAAAAAAATGTAGTGTAGAATTTTGTACAGCTATTCAGACATACTTTCCTTACCTCTAAAATGCTTATCTGAGAACTATATTGTTTCTCTTTTTTGTACTTTTTTATTGTAAAAATGTTTTACAGAGGGGTTACAGTTACAGGAGCAAGGTAATGAGTACGTTTCCAATTGCGCATTATTGACTCCTCCTTTGTTTTCCCCCTACCATCCCTTGCCTCCCATCTCAACAACTACATCACCCTGCCGAGGTCAGTGACTTAGTTTTTCATTTTTGGTTGGCACTGGGATTGAACTCAAGCTGTGGCAACTCTTCCCTCACATTGCTACAAGTTTACCAAGACCTTGAGTTCAAATCCCAGGCTAGGAAAGAAAACTGGCAGAAATTCCAAACCAGGGAGCTTTATTTTTTTTAATTTACTTAAATAATCTTTTTTCTTCATTCGTTTTTTTTTTTACAACCATGGGGCTTGAAGTCAGTTCGTTTAAACTCTGCCTCAGCTTGGATCTCCCATACCCGACCCTGAGGTCCTAGGCCCAGAGTTCTTGCAGGTAGAAAAAAAAAACCCTGGAAAGCACAAAAAGTGGCAAGCTGTAAAGGGCTGGGGTTTTATGATTTTTTCTTTGGACGGTAACTATCCTGGGTCTGAATGACATGGCTGCAAGGTGGACCTGACCTGCTCTTGCTGATGGCTGGTGGGCTATCAGTGAAGCCATAGGCCAACCTGTCACCATATGCCCTGGGTTCAAATCCCAGTCTTAATACCAATGGCAGGAGATGACAAGAGACTCATTCCTATAGATAGGAATACTGATTAAAAGAGTAGTTCATGCATCCGTCTTGTCTAAAATTGGATGCAATAATCCTAGAATGCTGATTGGTCTTAATGTTATTAAGCATGAAAAGAATAATATTCCTTCAATGGTGGGATAATAAATACCTAAGAATTGGTAGGAACATAGTAGTTGTCATTCAATCATAGATTGGCACTCTTTACCAATATACATTTATTTGTATACCACCGTCTGCCTATCCATGTATTGCTGTTTTGGCCAAACCTGGGGGTTGATCTCAGTGCTGGGCAAACACATGACAGCTTCATTGCCTAGAGGCTGCCATGCTGAAACTCACCCATTCATGAATTTGGCCTGCTAGACACCGAGTTCAGATCCTCACACTGCCAGACATGATGGAGAACACATCTAAAATCTAGATTCTATGTGATAGGATGTAAGCAATGTAATAAATGGTATAGGTGTCATCAGAGTCAATAAAATAAATGGTAAATAAATGAATAAAACAAGAAATCAAATGAATAACCACACCAAACACAATATGGACTGAACATCTGTATGGAAGTATAAATCCCATCGTTAAAATGTATATAAGGAGTATCTTTTCCAGGCATGAGGCTTGAATTCAGCCTCTCTACGAAGAGGGAATGGAGGGAGATCCTGAGATACTCATTTCTGGAACTAGGAAGAGTCATGGAATGCAATCAATCTCATCCTTGAATGAGTACTTCGTGCATGATGCAAGTAGGAAATGGTAGGCAAGACTCCTGGGGTATAGATTATTTGTAAAGGAGAGTTGATGAAACGTGACAATAATAATCACAGTCATGAAATGGAGGCATCAGGAAAGATCCAAGAATCAGTAGTCACACAGATTGGATTCCATCACATGTCACCATCAATCCTACTCTATACAAATATATACTTATTTGCATACTACCTTCAGCTTATGAATGGGTGACTATTGTGCTCGCCACTCTCTCCCCAGGGGGGCTCAAACTCAGGTACTGGGAAGGCCTAGCTCCTTCGTTGCTAACAGGCTGGTGTGCTCATGTGGAACCATTCACCAATGGTGCCTGCTAGGCCTGAGTTCAAATCCCAGCCCTGCCAAAAGATTCATCTTGATGCCAGAAGCCAATCGTTGCACCTGTTTCATTTCGTGTGCAAGTACTGGGTCCCAGCTAGGATGGCGAATGCATGGGCCACCTTGTGGTCATGGGAATAAGTTGTTATCCATGTCAGCCCAGTTATACCTGTCATAATATACTCAAGAAAATACACAATACATTCATGAATAGCATACAAAATAAAGACAATAAGTACACTCAATGCATGATGCAGTCCACACACGGATGTGAATATACATCCTATGTTTCAATGATGCATTGAGGACTATTTTGGCCTCCCTAGGGCTTGATCTCAGTTCCTGGGAACAACCCAGCTCCTTCCTGGCTCACAGTATGGTGTGATCACGTGGACCCACTGTGCAGTTGGGCTTCTTAAACCCCAAGTTGGAGTCCCAGCACTGCCAAAAATTAATCCTGATGTGAGAAGGCAGTTGTTGCACCTGTTTTCCTGTGCTACACAAATTTTGGGTCTCTGCTAGATGGAGAATGTATAGGCAACTCTATACTCATGGGAATAGGTTGTCATCCAGTTCACCATAGTTATATCTGTCAACTTATACTTAAGAACATACACAATACATCAATGAATAAGACACAAAGAGAATGACTACACCAAACACAAGATGCCGCCCACCCACGTTTGGAAATATAGATCCTCTGCTTAATTATGAATTTATGACTATATTGGCCCCCACCAGGGATCAATACCAGGTCCCAGGAATGACCTAGCTCCTTAGAGGCTCACAAGCTGGTGTGCTTACCATGACCCATTCACTAATTGGGCCTGCTAGGCCTTGAGTTCAAATTCCAGCACTGCCAAAAGATTCATTCTTATGTGAAAAACCTAGGGTTGCACAGGTTTTCGTGTTCTGTGCATGTCCTGGGTGTCATTGAGGATGGAGAATGCTATATAGGCAACTGTACAGCCATGGGAATAGGTTGTCATCCATGTCAGCACAGTTATGTCTGTCACCATACTCAATAAAATGCACAATACATCAATGAATAAGACACAAAATAAAAAGAATAACTACACTGAATGCAAGGTGCTTACCACACCTTTAGGTAAAGAGAGGTCCTATGTTTAAAAAAGGTGGGCTTGCTATTTTGTCCAGTGCTGGGCTTCAAATCAGGCCCTGGACCAGGTCTGACATTCTAGTCTTTAAGGTGAGCTTCCTCTTCCCCCACAGTGCAACAGAGATACCCACACGTGAGTTCAAATCCTAGCACTGACAAAAGATTCATCCTGATGTCAGAAGCCAGTTGTTGCACACGTTTTCTTCTCCTGTGAAAGTCCTGAGTATCAACTAGGAAGGGCAATTCATAGACAACCCTATAACCATGGGAACCTTTTGTCATCCATGTCAGCACAGTTATACCTGTCACCATACTTAGTAAAATACACAATACCTCCATGACAGAGATACAAAATAAGGAGAAGTTCACTAAACACAATATGCTGTTGACTCATGTATGTCAATATAGATTGTATGTTTAAATTATGAATTTATGACTACAGTGGACCACCTTGGGGATCAATGTCAGATCCTGGGACTGGCTTAGCTCCTTATTTGCTCACAGGTTGGTGTGTTAACCTTGACTTATTGGTCAATTGGTCCTACTAGGCCCTGAGTTCAGATCCCAGCTCTACCAACAAGTGGATCGTGGAGTAAGAAGCCAAGTGTGAAACTTGTTTTCCTTTTCTCTGAATATCCTGGGTGATCCTGAGAATCCTGGCATGGTGGAGAACATTTCTACAAATCTAGATGCTCTGTGATAGGATGTCATCAATGACATAAACAGAATGGGTTTCATCATAGTACAATCAATGGTAAATAAATGAATAAAACAAAAAATATAAGGAACAACCACACCAAACACGTATGGACTGAACGTCTATAGGTAAGTATAAAACCTATCTTTACAATGTATATAATTAGTATGTTTTCCAAGGTTGGGCTTGAATTCAGGACTAGTTAACAGGCCTGATTTTCTTATCATCAAGTACGGTGATCTTCCCCTTCATCCACATTGGTGCAGATTTACCCACATCCTGAGTTCAAATCCAAAGCCTAGAAGAGTAAACGGCATGAATTGCAAGCGATGGAACTTTTTTTTAAATTTTACTTTTCTAAATATGGGGTTTGAATTCAGGTTGTAGCAACTCTGCCTCAGCTTCGATCACCCTAGGCTGGGGTGCAGCCACTAGACCTGTAGCTGCTCCTGGGATCCTAGACCCCCAGGCATTGCAGGGAAAGCAATGCACAGAAAAAATGCGGCCTTTTTATGTTTTCTTCATTTGCACGGTGACCCTCATGGATCTGAATGACATTGTTGCAAAGGGTACTTCATTTTGCATTGCTGAAGGCTGCCAGACTATCGGGGAGGCCATAGGCCCATGTGGCAACATAGTGCCTGATTTCGAGTCCCCGTCCTGACTCCAACCAATGGCAGGAGATACTAAGAAAATGGTCCCCCATCCACAGGAATAACAATGGAATGTTTTCAATGTCACAGTTGAATGAGTTGACTGTGAATGATGCTCCTATAAAATTAGACAGCATCATTTCAGGAGGCTAATAGACTTTATTATTTATGAAGCATTAAAAAAATATTATTACTTACAGGAACACAATAATTTCAGGACACTGATTTCATTAAGGATGAAAACAATAATATTAATTACATGGATGCATAATTAAAACCCAGGACTTGGTAGGAATTTAATCTATATAACTGAATAATGTATAGATAGCTCTTACACTCGATTAATATATATATATTAAGGTACTGTCATCTGCATATCAATATTATTATTTTGTTAACCCCTGTGGCTTGATATCAGGTAATGGGAACATCCTGTCAGCTCAATTTGCCCCAGGATGTAGTGCTGACACTCACCCATTCATGAAGTGGGCCTTTGTAGGCTTGTAGGCCATGAGTTCAGATGCCAGCACTGCCAAAAAATGAATTGTGGAGTAAGAAGCTGATGGTGACAAATGTTTTCCTTTTCTGTGAAAGACCTGGGTGTCAGTTGAATACATATGCAGACATATATCCTATGTAATTAATATAATAAATGCTTTTTGGGGGGGTCTGGTCGTGGGGCCTGAACCCTGGGCCTGGGCCCTGTCCCTCAGCTCTTCAGCTCAAGGCTAGCACTCTACCACTTGAGCCAGAGCGCCACTTCTGCCTTTTTTCTTTTTGCTTATGAGGAATCGAACCCAGGGCCTCATGCATGCAAGGCAAGCATTCTACCACTGAGCTACCTTCCCAGGCCCATGTAATCAATGTTTTATGTGACATAATAGTCAATAAAATAAATGTTCAATGCATGAATAAAACAAAAAATTAAATAACTGAACTGAATGAAATATAGTCAACATATGTTTATAAATATAAATCTTATATGAAAATTGTACATGAATAGGATGTTTTCTAGTGGTGGGGATCTATTTCAGGCCTAAGGAACAGACTTGAATTTCTTGACTTCAAGGAAACCAGCTTTCCCTTCCCACATAGTGCATCAGAGTTACCACGACCATGAGTTCCAAAACCAGTCCTGGCAGAAAAATGGCACCTTTATAGTATGTGAGACCCAATTCTTAGTTATTTCATTATGCCTCCATTTTATTAATGTGATTGTTTAAATGCTTAATAAAATATTAACTAACATGGATCAGTGTCCTATAATATAATTGTGCATAATTTTATACTGGAATCATTGAAGAACCGCTCATTCAATCATGACACACATTACATTCTGTTGGTAATCATACGGATAGGAGTAAGTTTTTTGTATCTCCTGCCATTTGGTGGTGGCAGGACCAGGATTCGAACTGTGGGCTACAGCTCCCACCACTTAAACACAAGGATAGGGAACTCACCTATTTGTCCAAGAACATCAGCAAGACCAATGATTAAGCAGGCACCAGTGGCTATCAGCAGTCCTCCTTGATACTTACAAGCTGTGATTGGAGGATCATGGTTGAAGTCATCCTAGGCAGGAAAGTCCTTGAGACCCTTTTCCGACTTCAGTGACACAAAACCAGAAGCACTGTGACTCGTTTGGAGGGCCAGCCTTGAACAAAAGTAGCTCACAGACTGTGCCCAGATCCTGAGTTCAAGGTCCAGGATTGGCAACAAACAGACATACACAATAATCTGTGCAGCCATCCAGTTAATGTTGGTCACCCTTTTGTCTCCAACTGAATTGACATTCTTCCCTGAGAAAAGGGCTGGGGAGATGTTAACTTCTTGACTCTGCCCATGCTGCTTGCATCACAGGATTCTGGCCACACCCACATTCTTTCATGGTTCTTCCTGACCAATGGGATACAAGAATGGTGGCCACGCCCACATTCCATGCTGCCTGGTAGCACCTGGATTCTCACTGTTAGTTTACACCACTACCAGCAGTTGAGGAAGGTGAGGTGTTTGAGTGGTGAGGAAGAGTCTCAAGGCCACTTCAGAGTATAGTAGGAAATTGAGAAGCCTGCCCGTGCCCCAGCCGCTTTCTCCCTTTCCCAAGTTTCGAGATTTCAAATATCAGGCAATGGCACGCTGCCAGCCCGATTAAAGCCCCAACCTGATCCCTGGGCCTGGTTCTCTACTTTGGGCCCATTTGTCCACAATACCACAATACCATCACTGCTCACCCCACCTGGAGAAGCCTCCAGCAGCTTTTCCCAGCAGCACAGGTGAGTGGTCGCCTCCAAACCACCCCTACCGAGGTCAGACCCCCCCCTGGGGGAACCATGACCCCTGCTTATTTCCTCTCCCTGGCTCTGAGGAGCCAACTTTCTGTCTTCGGCATTTCTGAAACAGAGACTCAATATATGCTCTGGCTGGGCTGGATCAAGGTCCTCCTATCTGGGACAGGTATGCTCCTCCAGGCCTGGTCCTCTGTAGTTGGGATGGTAGACATGTAACAACATACGCAGTCATCAATTTAGATGGATTATCCCCAACTTTTAGTCCACAGCAGCCGATTCTTGACCATAGGTGAAGCTCTGGGTAGGGCCTTAACCATCAGACCTCATTTTCCTCACAGGACAGTTGTTAGGAAACGGGATTTATGCAGAGGGATCTCTGGAACATGGCTAGGCACAGAGGGAGCAGCCTTCAGATAAGGTTCTCTGCAGTCTGTGAGCAAATGACAATAAGATACCCGGAAAGTGCTCAGATAGGGTCTTTTATTAACCATGCAACAGATGTGGGATTATGAAACAAAATATGGCTCTCTTTCATCATTACCCTATCCCCATATGGAAGGGGATCCTTCATTGTGTGGAGTTTTGCAGCTGGGGAAACCGAGGCACAGAGAAACCAAGTGACCTACTTATGACTTCAACTTCACAGGAAGCTCAGCCTGACTTCGCTACCATGCTCTCTAAGACAATGATTGTTATTCAGTAGACTTCTGGTGGTAGGAAGTCCACTTCTTGTCAGTCGTGGGACTTGAACTCTGTGACTGGGCACTGTTCCCGAGCTCCTCAGCAAAAGGCTAGCCCTCTACCACTTGATCCCACAGCACCATTTCCGGTTTTCTGGTGGTTCTTTGGATATAAGAGTTTCACAGATGTTCCTGCCGGGGCTGGTTATGATCCATGATCCTCGTATCTCAGCCTCCTGTGTAGTTAAGATTAGAGTTCTAAGCCACCAGCAACCTTCTTAATTGTAATTGCGACTTTTTTCTCTCCCTCTTTCACAAGAACTGGTTGAATGGGTGCTGGAGGAGGGGGTTCGGCTCCCACATGTGGCTCCCACATGTGGCTGTGGGTCAGGTGCTGTCTTGCTCAGCCTGTTGAAACAGCTCCATGAGATAAGCCCTTCTGTGCCCCGGCTAGACCATGAGAGTTCTTCATTTTCCATCCAGCCTTACTGGATTTATTGTATTGTATTGCTTTCAACGTCATTTCTAGCACCTGGCGAAAATTATGATACATAGTTACTAAATAAAAATGTAATGCCATCTTAAGAAAGTCATTTAGGGCTCTGGGAATGTGGCTTCATGGTACCGTGATTGCCTATCATGCATGAAACCCTGGGTTCAATTCCTCAGTAACACATAAAAAGAAAAATTCTGGAAGTGGTGCTGTGCCTCAAGTGGTAGAGTGCTAGCATTGAGCAAAAAAAGAAAAAAAAGAAAAAAATCTCAGGAATAATTCCATACCCTTGAGTTTAAGCCCCTGGACTGGCAAAACAAAACAAAACAAAACAAAAACATTTAGTTAGTAAATGCAAAATAAAGAACCCATACTTGTAATATATAATTTCTCCTTCCATAATGACACTTCACAATAGTCCTTAATTCATGTACTTATATTAGGATACTGTGTTGAAAAAAGTTTTGTTCATTAAGTCACAGCTATTAATGCCAGGAATGTGCTTAGATGTCAGGTGAAGATTAATTCTGGAAATTCAACGATTCCAGGATTTTGGATTGTCACTGCTAATCACAAAGAGAAGGGTAGTCTAAGTGCGATTTTGAAACCTTTTGGTCAGTTATGGCACCAAAAAAGAAGAGGCTAATTTAGTGTTGTGACAGAAGATAAAGAATAACTGCAGATGTAAGGAATAAATGATAGTAACTAAGGTATACCAGAAACTGTTCTAGAGAACCATTTTTGGTTATTGAAGAACTTGTCAACTAGGCTTTTCCTCATTGTCTTTAGCATTCTAAATCTCTTAGGCTAGTTCTTAATCTCTATGGGATAAATGTATCTCCTTCTATGCTGTTCTTTCATAGGTGATCTCCTTTGCTTTCTAAAAATCAGAGTCTTTCTATATTTCTCTATGAACATTTCCTGATACTAAATTCACCTATACAGATGTCAGAGGATGCTAATGTAAGGGTCCCATAGCTCATGAGTCATTAATGTAACAAAATGGAAATGGAGGACATATTTATTGCTATCTCAATTTTTCTGAAAAGCTGCAATGTCATCATTTGGTTAAAATTTCCATTCTTTGTCAACAGAGTGTCATTCAGTGCACATAAATGCAAATATGAGCCAGGTGCTGGTTGTTTACATCTGTAATCCTAGCCTCTCAGGAGGTTGAGACCAGAGGATTGTGGTTCAAAGTCAGCCTGCTCAGGAAAGTCCATGAGCCACTAATCTTCAGTTTACCACCAGAAACCCAGAGTGGTGCTGTAACTAAAGTGGTAGTGCACTCAAGTTGAACTTAAGAGCTGAGGGACAGCGCCCAGGATCAGAGTTCAAGCCCTACAACCAACAAAAAAAGTGAAATATGACTTTAAGTTTCCCCAAAAGGAACAAAAAGATCAATAATCTTCCCAAGCAATACAAATAATTCCAAAATGATTCAGTGCACCTAATTTTGCTGAGTAATGTTATGGATTATTTGCTGGACATATTCTCTAAAACCAAATCATTTAACTAGGGATACAGGTGGACCCATTGCAACAATGAGATATACAAGTCGTAAAGTCGAAAAAAGAACTTTACAACTTTGGTGGGGGGAGAGGACTGAGAGGGGGGAGGGGGGTAGTACGGGAAGGGATGGGATGGGGAACCAAAGAGGAGGAAACAATGCTTGATTAGAAATGTACTTATCTTGCCAATGTAATTGTAACTCCTCTGTATGGTATTCTCACAAAAATAAAAGAAAAAAATTGTCAAATATTAGCTTTAAAATAAACTTCATCTAATATTTCATGTTTGAAAAGAGAAGTCTATACAGCTGATGTCACTTGGCTTTCTTATTATCTTACTTCAAAGCCAACCCAGGCAGGAGAGTGTGTCAAATTCTTATCTGTAATTACACAGCAAAAAAGACAGAAGTGGAGTTTTGGTTCAAGCAGTAGAATACTAGATTTGGGGGCTGGAGGCAGGAAAGAAAACTGTTCAGGGACAGCCTCAGGGTTCAAGCCCTAGAACCAACAAAAACTTAACAAAAAAGCAAATAAAAAAACCCCAGGTATTTCATTGGGACCCTCCTTAAAGGAGGACAGATCTGGGAAGAGGCTCCTTTTCCTGACCATACTCACTGGATGCTTCTTTGGAATCCTTCTTGCTCTGGAGAACTCAGGACTAAATGAAAGGAATTGATAACTGACTCCTGCAACAAGAGAATAATCTCATGGGTTAAATATACATCAATAAGACACTTTAAAACCACCATGTCTTTGTTTCTTTGCAGTAGAACTTTTTTTTGGGGGGGGTGTTCAATCATGGGCCTGAATTCTGGGCCTGGGCACGGTCCCTCAGCTAACTCAAGGCTAGTCCTCTAACAATTGAGCCACAGCTCCACTTCTGGCTTATTTTTGCTTATGTGGTGTTGAGAAATTGAACCCGGGCCACATGCATGCAAGGCAAGCACTCTAACACTGAGCCACCTTCCCAGTCCCTGGAGTAGAACATGTTTAAAACAACGTTATTTCCTTTTTTTCTATGCTGGCCTTCAAATGGCACATTATTTCTTTTTTTTTAAAGTTTATTCTTTATTGTGAAAATACTGTACAGAGGGGTAAAAATTACATGGGCAAGATAATGAGTACATTTCCTATCAAGCTTTGTAGCCTCCTCCTTTGTTGCCCCTTCCCATCCCTTCCCAGCCTCCCCCCACCCCCCACCTAATCCTCCCCCTTTTCGACATGACAACTTGTACTTCTCATTGTTGCAATGGGTCCACTTGTATCCTTATTTAAACGACTTTTTTTTCCCTTTCCCCTCCATAAATTATACCGATATCAATTACAGTGAAAGCAGGATTTATACTGTGGGGGAGGGACTTATGAAGCAACAAAGGAATAATCTTATAAATGCGGTAGAAACAAATGCATGAAAGAAAAAAAAACATTTAAATACATATCTTAGGGTTCATTTTCCTAACATCACATTATCTGACCTTTTATGTTTGACTCATACATATACTAGATATTGCAAATAAGGGAAACCATGGGACCTATGTTTCTTTGGGCTTGGCTTACTTCACTAAATATAAATTTTTCCAAGTCTTTCCATTTCCTAACAAATAGGGAAATGTCATTCTTTCTGACGGAGGCATAGAATTCCATTGTGTATATATACCACATTTTCTTGATCCATTCATCTACTGAGGGGCATCTGGGTGGGTTCCATATCTTGGCTGTGGTAAATAATGCTGCTTTAAACATAGTTGTGCTGGTAGATTTAGCGTGGTCTTGTTTGTAAATATTTGGGTAAATGCTCAAAAGTGGGATTGATGGGTCATAGGGGAGCTCTATGTGGAGTCTTTTGAGGAAACTCCATACTGCTTTCCAAAGTGGTTGAACAAGTTTACACTCCCATCTGTCCACATCCCCTCTAGCATCTGTTGTTTTTAGAGTTCTTGATTTTTGCCATTCTAACTGGGGTAAGGTGGTATCTCAATGTTGTTTTGATTTGCATTTCTTTTATGACTAGGGAGGTTGAGCATTTCTTCATGTGTCTATTGGCCACCCTTCTTTCTTCTTCAGAGAAGTTTCTCTTTATATCTTTGGCCCACTTATTTATAGGGCAGTTGTTTCTTTGAGGATTTGTTGTTGGAGATTTAATTTTTTGAGTTCCAAGTATATTTTAGATATGAGACCCTTGTCCATTGTATGGCTAATGAAGATCTTCTCCCAATCCGTGGCCTTTCTATTGTTCTTGCAAGCTATGTCCTTTGCCATGCAGAAGCTCTGCAACTTCTTGCAATCCCATTTGTCCAAACTTTCTTTGATTTGTTGTGCTTCCGGGTCTCTATTAAGAATATTTAGGCCTACGTCAAGGAGACTTAGAGTTTCTCCTATTCCATCCTGTAATGTTTTCAGAGTGTCTGCTTTGATTCCGAGGTCTTTGATCCATTTGGAGTTGATTCTGGTCCAGGGTGATAGATAAGGATCTAGCTTCAGTTTTCTACACGTAGTTAACCAATTTTGCCAGCACCATTTACTGAAGAGGTTGTCTTTCTTCCATTCTATTTTTTTTAGCTCCCTTATCGAAGATTAGATGGCTATAGGTTTGTAGGTTCATTTCTGGGTTTTCAATTCCATTCCATTGGTCCTGAGGTCTGTTCTTGTGCCAGTACCAAGCTGTTTTGATTACTATGGCTTTATAGTAGAGTTTGAAATTTGGTATTGATATTCCTCCCGCAGCCGTTCTTTCCGTTGAGGAGCGTTTTTGCTGTTGCAATTGCTGTTGCAATCCGAGTTCAGTTGGGGTGGTTGCAGGCTGGGCTGGGCGGTGGTGGCTCTGTGTGATTCTCTACTCTCTCTGCCTCTGTTGAAGCTGTCGGGTCCACAGTGTCCACGCTCAGGCAGATTCTGCGCGAGTTATGTGCATGCAGTTTCCTGTGTCTCTGCCACCCTGGCAGGCCCCGCCAGGTTGTCCCAGTCAGCGGGTCTGACACCAGTACCTCAGGCAGCTTCTGCATGAGTGATCTGAAGGCTGCCCTCTGTGTCTTTGCAACCCTAGCGGCCCACACCTGGTCGTTGCAATCGGCGGGTCTGACACCAGTACCTCAGGTGGTTTCTGTGCTATCTGCAGAAGCTCCCTTTGTTGCGCTGCCAGTGCTGGTCGGCTTTGGTGGGATGGAGCTTCTCTGCTTGGATGGAGAGTGAGGGGTGGGTGTAGGATCTTTGTGTAGACTCCCTGCTGGTAGATTTCTCTATTTGTGGCGATCAGTGGGTCTGTAAACTGGTACCTCAGGCGGCTTCGGCCAGGGTGTTCTGCAGGCAGCCCCCAGTGTCTCTGGGACTCAGGCAGCCCCCGCCAGGCTGGCTGGCCACAGCTTGGCATGCTGCCGTGTGGCCAGTGAATGTTGGGGGAGGGGTCTTCGCTCTTCTCTGTTCTGAAATTCTTCTTTTCCTCTTTTTCTTTTTTGTTGTTTTCCACCTCCTGTTTTTCTCTGAGTGTCCGTCTTTTTGTTGTTGTCAGTCTCTTAGGTAGATTAAGCGTTGGAACTCAAACTCTCTTTTTGGTTGGGAAGAGCGTTGGTGTTTCCCTACTGCCTTGTCGCCATCTTTGTCCTTTTCTTATACAGGAAAACACAAGTTAACTTGAACTTTGTCAATCCTCTGTGTTCCATTCCTCTCCTAGGATCAGTTTCCACATCCAGTAACAGTTACTTCTAAGAACAATCAATGGTGCTGCTTGAGGTATAATGAATGTTTTCTGGTTTCACCGAAATAACACAAGGATGCCTTTGGATATGAGGTAACACGTGTTTCAGAGACATCTTAGTAAAGGAAAAATTCCATTTATATTGCTTATAAATACATTATCCATGAGTATATTGAGTTCAAACTTTGTAAGTGCTCTGTAAATTAAGGCGAATTTTAAATGGGAAGAAGGTTCTCAGATCATTTTTTTATGAGTGTATGTGCTGCACATTATTTCCCAAGTGTAGATGAGTTAACAGTAAGGGAACAATAGCAATAATAGGAGAAAGAGAAGTTCTGTGTTTAAGTATAAGGGTTCATTACACTATACAAGAATCTACAAATAAGACAACATTGACACAATAAAGCCAAGTCCACTATGTAGATTTATGAGAGTGATATAGGGAAAGCATTACTTCTACATGGAACGCGAAGTATGAGGCCACTCTCTTTCTAAATCACACTTGTTAATCATGCAAATTTGTAGAAAGTAGAATGGAAGAATAATTCTGTTTACAATGCAAGGCATATATAAGAGCATGGACTTAACTGGAAAAAAGAGTCCATCTTGAGAGAGCAGGGATTATACTAGCTATGAACTGGTGGATAAGATCACATTTTTTCTTTCTTTACTTATATATTTTTTGTTGGCGGTGGTCTTGGCACTTGAACTCTGGTCCTGGGTGCTGTCCCTCTTCTATTCAGCTCAGGTTAGCATCCAGCCTGGGCAGAACAGTCTTTGAGACTCTGGTCCTGGGTGCTGTCCCTCTGCTATTCAGCTCAGGTTAGCATCCAGCCTGGGCAGAACAGTCTTTGAGACACTATTTATAATTAACCAGCCAAAAGCTGTATTAGAAGAATGACTCAAGTGATGGAATACCAGTCATGAGCAAGATTGCTGAATAAGAGCTTGAGGCTTTTGCATACATACATACAAACATACACATAAACACAGAGGCACTTATATGTGCACCCAAAAATACACAAATGAAACAATTCTCAGAATATGTAGAAAAGTTAGGAAAGAATAGATAATATGTCCTCAGTAAGACAAGAATCAAGTGATAATTTTATTTTTAGAAAGTCCTCAAGTGAAGTTTCTTCAAAAAAGTTTAAGAATATTACATAGATAGGGACCAGAGATAGTAAGACAGTCAAGTAATCATTATGAAAGGGATCGGATCCATGGAGGATGAATTAGAGACCCCACAGGTGTATCTGAAAATGATCATATCCTCTGTGAAATGTCAGAACATCCTTTGAAATAGTACATGAACAGTCTGAACAGTCTAGTGGATGATATCACTGGAGAAGTTCAGAATTGCAAGTCTGTATCTAGATTAAATAAACCAAGAAACTATGGTGGGTCAATGTGATACAAGCCTAGAATTCTAGCACTCAGACTGACAGGAGATTAGCAACTGGAATTACATAGTGATACCTTCTCTGGACCAGGTAGTATAATTTTGTCTTAATAAAAGAAACCAAACAAGAAAGGAATACGCAGTTGTAAGTTTGGGCTAATTTTGTCATTATGTTTTGAGAAGTCATTTCCTATTGAAATGCAACTCATATATAATCCTCAGTTGTGCTTTTAAATGCTCTCTTCATTAAAGAACATTCCTAGATGCAAAATGGCTCATGATTCCCATCCAAAATTGGAAAAAGTAAGTAATCTTCATGATGTCAGATTCCAAGGAAAGGATCAAGGATTACAAAAACTTAAGCCTGGAGATATAGCAAAGTTCGTCAAATGTAGGACTTTATAGATCTTGCTAAATTAGAGTTTAGATTTAAAATATATATTTTGGTTTTGTTTGTAATTTCATATTCTATAGGATACTACAAAATTCTTTTTAAGTAGAGGGTTTAATTGACAAATTTACACATGTTTCTTGCATTCTATTTGCCTACAATATACTTACTTTCAAGAGAGTTATAATTAGAACTCTGTTAATAGATATTTCAAACAGTTTATGTATAAAATGATAATGTGAATAATGTAGACAGAGTTGCCAACAATGGATGATATTAATTTATAAATTTAGAAAAAGAGCAATTTTTTGAGGTTTTGGTATAACATTGTATGAAGAGAATAATTGTATGACTTCTTCTTTCTTCTACCTGCATGTAACACAGGAAGCAATTTCCTTAATTACTTGTCTCTGTATACCATGAGAAAAATGCTAGGTTTGGGGTTTGTTTTTGTTTTTGTTTTATTAGTTTGTCCTAGGGGTTGAACTCTGGGCCTGGACACTGTCTCTGGGGCTGTTTATGCTCAAGGCTCGTGCCCTACCACTTAAACCTCAGTACCACTGTGTCTGGCTTTTGCTGAGAAGTTTATTGGAGATAAGAATCTAGGGAACCTTCCTGCCTGGGTGGGCTTTGAAATGTAATCTTCTGATATTAGCATTCTGTTTATCTATGATAGTTAAAAAACTATCAATATAAATAATATTTACAAGAATACCAGTGGAGGAAAAATGATGCAACCCAGTTTATTGGGGAGCTTTTTCCAGAACACGGAGGGCAGAGGTGTAGTATTTTATCACAATGGAGATAAGCTATTTGTGATGTGAATTAAGGGAATTTTGAGGTGCACCCTACAAGTTGGAAACTGTTGGTCTAGGATGACTTTATTGCATAAACCTTGGGATTGATGGTCATAGAAATAATAGCTTAATCTGATAAACAATTGTTTACTCTTGAAGAATTAATTATAACTGATGTTTCATAGGTTTATACTATACCAGAATGTGCCTATTTTTCTGTTCACTTCTCTATCTGTAACACCCCATTGGAAAATGCCTCATTGCACAATTTCATAACATGCAAACAAGTAATATTTTGAATCTCTCAGGTATGGAATGTTTATTATTTCAAAATGAGTAGTTATTAGTCATAGGAATTTTGAAGAACACATATATCCTGTCCTCTTAACAACTTATTTACTTTTAAATGTTCTGGGTTTCCGAAGAATTAAAGTGTTTTCTGTTTTAGTATGAGAAAGTACTAAATTTTTCTTTTTTCAAAATATTGGCAAGTATATTGTGAAAATATTGTCTAGTTGTATAACATTCAAGTTGATGGCCCTTTGATTAAAAATGGGTAATTAATTCAAATTAGATGCCAAATAGTACTGATTTTTAAAAAGTTACTACATAAAGAATAATATTTACTATAACAATACAGTGAAATTTTATTTCATGCAGCTTATTTTATAAATTTAATTTTAATGTCAAAGTGATGTGTAGTGGGTTTACAGCAACTGTAAGCTAGTGACTACACAACTTTTCAAACTTGTTACCCCCTCTCTCATTTTTCTCACAGTTTTACTTCACCCCAATATGCCTCACAAGTTGTAATGTACATTTCCAACTTATTGTATTGTGAGTATTGCTATTGCATTAGTTTGCCCTTTGTCCTCTGTCTCGCCATTTTGTTGTTCCTGTTCCCTTCCCTAATTAAGGTAAATGTATACACAATACACAGAGTACCAAAATCAAACACAGCAGGGGATAAACCATAAAGGAAAATCCCAAAAAGTATAGAAATCACATTGCACATTAGAAACAACAACTGCAATTAAGTATATCTGTTTCCATACCTTGGAGTTCATTTTGCTCAGTATCCGCTCATATGATCATATACATGCATAACAAAGCCACTGGAAAATAATAGTTTCATGGACAGTATATCAGGAAAACACATATTAACTGTTTTTATAGTAAAGGTGGAATTAGGATTGGTGAATTCGCGATTCTGATAAAGGAATTTCAAAAAAATTTAAAAATTTATGACAGGTAAATTTTAACTGTTCAAACTTTTTCACAACTTAGCCTATTAAGAAAATTTTAAATTACCTGGGAAAATAGGCTTTCATGTAAAGAAATCCATAGAGACTTTGCTGAGAGGGAGCAATGTGGGTGAAGATGGCTCTTTTTCACACCAAACCAACAAACCTCACAAACCTTGCTGTAAATCATGTAGGTTCCCTTGAGAATTGTCCTTAACCAGGAAAAATACTCTTACTGTGTGAAAACAAGGTTTTAGTGGAATTTAAACTCAAAGTTTTTTAAAAAAATAAGAAATGAAAATTTTTGAATTTCTTTAATTACCAAACAGTAATTTTCTGTAAAAGATAATTTGGTTCAAATTATTAGGGAGAGAGTGTCCTCCACAATGAAAGAAGACATTGGGTTTACACTTTTCTGTTTGTAATACTTTCCACAATATCTTTCCAAGTGAAGCAGTGAAACACAGAAAAAAATCTGATTGGATACTTCAAACCAATGATTTCACATTTCTAAGTAGCTCAAAAATATAATATCCTTATTAACATGAGATAGTGAAGACTTCTCCTATTACATAAGCCAAAAACTTTTGGGATCAGAAACGAATTAAGAAAATTGAAAAGGTATAAAAAACGCATTCTTAGAAGCCCTAGCTAAGCGTATTGGCTTCTGCAGTGGAGGGAGGCCAAAACTTTTTGATATAGATTGTCTTAATGTTTTTGCTACCTAAAGTGATTTTACAGAGTCTATTGGGCTCCGTGTATTGCAGAACAAATTGAAGGCATGAAAGTAAATTCCAAATCCAAATAAAAGAATTTTGAAAGAGAAACCATGAAGATATAGCAGTGCTGGAGGCCTTATAGCCCTTCAGCTTTACTAGACCTGAAGCCAAGAAGCTGTGTTTAATTGGAAATCAGTCAAGAGCTAAGAGGAGAACATTGAAGTAGGACATACAAGTATTGCCTTTGTAACAGACACTGTAATTCAAGGAATGGGTGATTTAACTCTATTCTTCTCCATATATCTTGTTGAGCAAATGCAAGACAATGAGAAAAATAATCTATTGAAATAATTCTGCAAAGAATAACTTCACTGTTCTCGATATGGTATCTAAAGAGAGTCTTAAGAGAGAAGATAAAAGTAGAGTATTCTTCGGTTTCTTCTAAGCATCTTGTTAGCAAAATATATCTTTGAGGTTAGAAGTGATTGAAGCAAAAAGTGGTGGAGTATTTATTTATTTTTGTTTTATTTTTAATATTTAATGCCATAAATTTATTCAAATCTACTACCGTTCAAGAACTGGGTTACATTATCAAGTAAAGCTAAACAAACAAATGAAGAGTTCTCTGGTGTTCCTCAACCCCAAATGATTCACCTTTGAAACTGGAGGTCTCCTTTCTTAGGTCTGTTCCCTGTCTAGATACCCAAGGGTGGGTGCCAATGCTCTCAAGGTAGAGTATTTATTTTTGAGGGCACTTTAGACAAGAGAAGATTTTCAAGGAAAAAGAAAAAAGAAAAAAAATTATAGCTAAATATTTGTGATTAAAGGTTCTTGGACTGGTTTTTTGGAGACAAAGTTTTGCATTACAGTTTATCCTCATTAACATAGATGTTGAGTTTTCTTGGCAACCAAATGCAAAGGGGAAGTTTAATGGACTCACTTGGACAAGTAAACAGTATAATAGAAAATAATGAGAAATAAAATTTAGTGAAATATTTTGAACAATTACTTTGCCAGAACAAAGAAGGAAAGATATAATTCAAAATCACTTGAGTTTATTAAAAGTATGAAAAAAGAGTAATGAAGACAGATGAGAGAAAACACACAGAAATGTTTTCTCTCCAGTGGAGTAATGCGTTCTTGATCTTGTTTCTTCCATTCTATCTTCACAAGCTATCAAGTGTGTCTCATGACTGGAGTGTCCTGTTCAGACAAAGAGCACTCACAGATGAAAATATTTGCAGTAGATGTAGGTGATTTATAACCCTTGACAATGTACTTAATCTGTTCTAAATTCTCCCCTACCCCAAACTGCCCTCTTTGAACAGCTTTGTTTGCTTTTCCCAAGACTGCCCTTCAATAACTTCTTAAAATTTTGATAGGTCATATTCATACTCTCTAGAGATTGCTGTTTGGTTGTGTGTGTTTTTTGTTTGTTTTGTTTTTTAACTGAATTTCAAAAGGTTGCGCAAGTATGTTACAATTAAATATGTCCATCTAATTGTCAAATGCTCCAGGATCAGAGTCACTCCTTCAATCGTTCTCAACCAACCCCTTCTCCAAGATTTATTTCAGATTTACCACTTCATTTATTACATGTGTATATTGAGTATTCTAGATATATTTACCCCTTGTTCCATTTTTCATTCATTCTATGTCTTTACTATTATTCCTCTCAGGTTTCAATTTCCTGATAGTCATTCTGTTAAACTGTCTGTTAATATTTTGAAAGGTTTATATACATTCCATGCAGTTTCAATCCCGCATATACATGAACTGATGTCAGCTTATATTTACATAATTCATTTGCAAGACTGGAGATGTGAAGCACCTAGACATGATTTTATTCTCATCCATTTGGAAGATTAATCTTTAGTCAACAAGAAAGTTTAAAAATGGCTTAGAATTTATTCCTACTAGTTTTTATAAATGGCTTTGTAAAATGGTGTGATTATTTTATTTTACATGAGATAATATTTTCTACTACCTATAAGTTTTGGAAAAAGAAGAAAACTAAGATTTACTACTATAGAGGAATATGATAGAAATAGAAGACAGATTTTATGTTTGTCACATCTCTGATGAGGACCCATATTCAAGACTTAAAGTCTTCTTACTATGTTAGACAGGGAAAACATAAAGCAACAAATGATAAGGCAACTATTAGTGACTTTTTATAATGTACCTTCTTATGTGATGAAATTTACTTTATTAGTTAATATTTGGGTTTGAAATATGGGATGCTGTTCTGTTTAACACATTTCGGGAAGGCAGCTACTGAACAACGCCAATGGTGTGGGGGATAATATTTCTACACTTTAATGAATGGTTGAACTTGTTTGGAATTAGTGCTGGGTAAATAAATCAATTCTATTGTAACTTGCCCCCTACATTGGAAAACTTGTAATGTCACTATCATCTACTTGTCAAGTATTATTCTGGCGAATGTGATTTTAAAAAGTTTATTTGAAAAGGAATATACTTTCAGAATATTAAATGTAGGTTATCATTGGTTTGAGAATGACAACATTTTTATACTACAGAACCAAGTTTTACTGAAGTAACAGTTTTTTGAAGCACTAAGGATCTTCTCAATTAAAGTTTTTCTAAATTATATTTGACCTCTAAGTCAAGATTTCCTAGCCTAGGTAGACCAATTATGGATCTACCATTCCAGGAAGTATTTTTTGACCTACTTATGCTGGGCTGAAATCTTTCATTAATCATTAGGAGAGGGGTATTAAAAATAATCTTGTGACATTTGTGATTTTGTTCACTCAAATGGGCTTGTCATCTGTAATTTGAAACTTTGAATTACAGTACTTTCTCTCATATTTAATGATCTCATCTTTCATTTTAAGTTGACTTGCATTTCACAATAGCTTACTGCTAAATCCTACGAGGAATTAAGGACCTGAAATATCATAGGAAATGAGAAATTGAGACGAGTCTTCAATTACTTTCTGTTGGCATGTTGCATGTGCCTAGGTTAGAAGTCTTGCTCTTGTAATCTGATGATGCAGATAATTGGGACCTGGTATCCTAGGACCCATGGATCCTGCAGAAGAATAATAGCTTTTAGACATCATATCAGCAAAACTTTGGTATAATCAGTAAGAATGCTTCAGAAATATGGAGGAAAACAGTTTGGGACCAGCGACTTAAAACAATAAACAGAGCAGCATAGTAAAATCCTTTATAGATTAGCGGAAAACAATACTGTTTTTTTTACCATGTGAATTCAGAAGACCAAGAACACTTAGAAGGTATTACAAGTTTATACAGAAGATATTGCATTGATACTTTTTATATTCTAATATTCTAATCCTAATTATTTATATTCCAAACTATTTATGGGAATAAATATCAATTTAGTTGTCAAATTATCATCTAATTCTAGTAAGTTTCACTGTGTGAAATTTAAGATCAGAACAAGTAAATAAAAATATAAGTATATATAATATAAGAAATTGTTTTCCATTGTTCTGTTGTGGTTAGGGTATCAAAGGCAACTCCGTTTTAAAGTATTGTCCCATTATCTCTACTTCAGTTTTTGGTACAGTTAGATCTAAAGCTTCACCATTTCAAGATTTGCAGCCTAGAGGCAAGAGGAAACACTGTGATTAAAACATTACCAATTTAAGGCCTAATATTGAAAAGAAACATATGGACTTGTCCAGGAGCTATGGAAATATTTGTTGATAGAAAGTCAGTTATTTTTAGAATCTTTGTAGTTATAAGAGTGAATTTGTAGTATAAATAAAGGTCTTTGAAAATGATTTGGATTAATCTTGTGTTTTGTGTCCTACTCCCAAGAAGATAAGTTATTTTCAAGTGTTAATAGTTTATGACTGAATCTTCAGTATCATAAGAAATTTTGAAAAGATGTAGTAGTATTGATGTCTTTTTTGGGGGGGGGGGTCCGGTAGTGGGGCCTGAACTCTGGGCCAAGGTGCTGTCCCTCAGCTCTTCAGCTCAAGGGTAGAGCTCTACAACTTAAGCCACAACACCATTTGCAGCTTCGAACCCAGGGCCTCATGCATGCAAGGCAAGCGCTCTACCACTGAGCCCCTTCCCAGCCCTTTATGTCTTTTTAAACAAATTGTATTCACAAGTTGGAGAATCTTTAATTCATGCTTAGGTCTTGGTGTCTATGATTTTTAACCTCTCGTTCCTAACATTAATGATTGGTCAGATGGCATTTTTGGGTATATGAAAGGTAATATATTTTTCTGAGGTCAAAGGTGATTTTTATATGTCTCGCTTTAATGGCATTTTAAAGTAGTACCTTTCTCTCAAAATATTGGGTATAAAAAGAAATCAAAATACTTCTAATGGTAAACAACTTAGGTGAGCTACAATGTGGAAATGATTGGTCCATAAGACCTGCAGTCTGTTTCCATAAGGAATTGGGGAGGTCATTCTTTCAGTAAGACTGTGTTAAACAGTGATAGGGTCCCCAGGCAGTGCAGTGTTGAGTGAAGGGATACAATATGATTTCTACTATTTTGAGCTAGAAATCAAGAATGTTATACTTTATCAGTTCCTTTCACCAGAGAGGTATGCATCGCTTATGAATTTTGAGTTTTCATATTACCATTACCTATTTTCTAACAAAGATAAAGTGAAATATTATGAGTGTACACAATAATTCTGAGAATTTCTCCTAGAATTTGTAGACTAAGTGCTGGTATTTTAGTCATAAAATAGAATGAGGTTAATTGATACAGTGGGAGATGGATCTCAGGATAACACTTACCATGTGTGCAATGTTGTACTAGGAATTACAACTCTGAAGACTTCAGTATCATCATCTGAGAATTAATAATGTAAATAGTTCCACTTTATAGAATTATTGTGAGGATTAAATTAGATACCATAGTTAAAGTATGTGGAAAAACAATCAATTAGCATTTGGCACATTCTACCTGTTATTTTAACATTTGATGAATTCTAACATTTTTCCGTGATTCTATATTGTGTCTCTTTATGATGTGCAATGTGATGTATTGATATTCATTGCATTGATCACTTTTCTGTCACTATGAGGAAAATACCTGCGAAGAAAATTTCTTTTTTTGTGTCTGGTCATGGGCCTGAACTCTTGGCCTGGGCGCTGTCCCTCAGCTCTTCAGCTTAAGGCTAGCCCTCTACCACTTGAGCCACAGCAGCACTTCTGGCTTTTTTTTTCTGCTTACGTGGGGCTGAGGAATCAAGCCCAGAGCCTCATACATGCAAGGCAAGCGCTCCACCACTGAGCCACCTTCCCAGCTCTGCAAAGAAAATTTCTGAGGAGGAAACGATTATATTGACTCATGGTTTAAGAGAACGCAGTTTAAGATGTCTCCATTGTTTTTAAATATATTTTTATTATCTTAACTAGTTGTACAAGGAATTTCCATTCAATAAATCATTTTTTAAGTATAATGGATATTTATGTAACTTTTCCCTACCCTTCCAAACCTCACCCCACCTTCATTTTTATTAGTTTCATACTATCTGCATTGAATATACTGTCTTCACTCTCTTCCTCCATAACTCTCTTTATTCCTTCCCTTTGATTCCCCCTCTCTTCCAAGTGATAATTTCCTGGAATTCATTTTGTTGGATTAAAAGTTCAATTTTATAAAAAAAATTACACCTTTTAAATACTCCTCTGCAAATAGCATGCTTTGGTTAATATTGTTGTGTCAACTTGTATAAAGCTCTAGCTTCCAAATATGAGACAGAACATGGGTCCTTTGTGTGTCTGGTTCTGACCTAGTTTACTTAACATATTTTTAGATCTATCTATTTCTTTGCAAATAATGTAACAATCTTCATAATTGATAGGTGCAATCCAATTGTGTATATATGACACACTTTCTCCAATCATCCTTCTGCCAAAGGGCATCTGGGCTGTTCCCATAACTTGGCTATGGTGAATAGTGAAGTGGTGAATATGGTTGTGAAAGTGTTTTTACTGTAACCATTTGGAAGAATTCATCACTATCTTTCTGGGAGCAATCCTCTAACCTGTTTTCCAGAGTAAGCACATCCTTCCCTTCATCTCCATCACAACGTATTGCAAGTCCTCAAAAACACACTACCCCATACAGGTCTCAATAAGCTAAAACCACACTGTGCCCATATTCTTTCAATACATTTTTAATAATTGTACATATAATTTAGTGAGAACCTTCTATGTACTTTCCTAATGTGGGAATGAAGGACATAACAACAGAGTAAAAGTAAGAAATATGCAATTAGTTAGCTATTATCATATTTAAAATCTTGTTAAGCTCTAACTAATAGCCTCACTTACTATTATTTTAATCTTTATTTGATTATCTCCTAAATTATAACAGGTGAGTTAAATACAAAGGCAAAAAGTGTGGTTTGATTTTGACATTCATGTGTGAGGATGCACAATATGGGCAAATAGATGGATTGGAATTAATAACAATTATCCATTTGGTAAAGTAGAGATGATTTTTCCAAACTGATTCTCACAATTCATATTCCATTCAACAAAAAGAAACGTGTAACGATTCCCTTTGTTTTGCACTTTATTACCTTTGTTTCCATTTTATTTTATAATGAAGGATGATTTCTTAAATCTACTGTAGATACAAAAATATGTTAAGATATTTCTATCCGAATGCATTGATACATACATACACATATATATTACACAGGTTACAATGATAATTTATAACTTCTGTAACTGTACAATTTACTAAATTATTAAAAACATAGATGGCTCATGCCTGGTATCCTGGTTACTCGGGAGGCTGAGATCTGACGATCATATTTTGAAGCCATTCTGGGCAGGAAAGTCCATGAGCCTCTTATCTCCAAACAACCAACAGAAAATCAGAATTGGAACTGTGGCTCAAAGTAGTAGAGTGGTAGCCTTGAGAGAAAAAGCTCAGGACATCACCCAGGCTCTTAGTTTAAGAACCACAATCTACCAAAGAAAATCTATTTAATTTACACCTGTGTAAGTAGAGTATTTTCATCACCCAAATGCAGATTCATGCTCATTTGTAAGGTAACTCTGCTTTGTCTGAAGAACCAATAAATATTATAACTTAAGTAGAAAGCATTGGAACGTGGGTTCATTCTATCTCTCTCATGGATTTTTCTCCACTCAAATACTCATGTGTTACAATTATTCCAAGTATTTAAAATCATAGCTTTTTTTCTTTAATACCCCTAATATTAGAGTTTGAATTCAGTGTCTTGTGCTCCCTAAATGGGTTTTCTTACCACTTTGTCATGTGCCCAGCCCTAAATTATCCTGATTATTTTTGAGATAGAAACTGGCTTCCTACTTGTGTATGATCTTGGCCTCAGTCCACTTCATGTTATTCATCCTGGAATTCAGAAAAACAGGTGCATGGCATTGTGTACAGATCTTTCTGTCCAGTCTGGGCTTTAGCCACTGTCCTCACAACAGTGAACTCCCATGTAGTCAGGATTTTCATAAGCTTGTCATAGCTGATTATTTTTAACTCTTTGCATTTCCTGCAGGTTCTTGAGTACTGAATTAATTTGTGTTTTCATGGGTTGTTTTGTTTCATTTGAATTTATGTGTTGAGTTCCTCAATTTTCCTTTTGTTTCTTTCCCTCAAGTTCTTATCTAAAGTGCTGGGAAACCAATTCTTCTTTCTCAAGATAGTCAGGGTGAACGTTATTTATTTCAGAGCAATTTCAGTAACATTTAAACACCTTCATATCTATGAATGGTATACAAATGCTAAGTGCTGAGAAGGGTGTTTTTATTTTCACGGCAGCCTTTGGCATACACTGACAGATTATGAAATATATGAAGATAATAAAACTACAGATGCATACCTGGAGGAGAAAAACCTGTAATTAATTGTTTGACAGAGGCTTCCCTTCTAGTGAAAGAAATATATTGCTTGATGCAGGATTTCACAAAATCATATTGCTAGGAATAACCTAAACAATCATCTAATAATACAGACTTAAGTGTGATGAATTGACTTCCTGAATAATTTACTTTTGGGTCAAATAAAAGCAGGCTTCCAAAAAGAGAGTAGATTTTAGAGAAACATGATGAATTTTATGTAAATAGGTCCTTAGCTGGTTTTGTTAATTTGCGAAGTAATACAGGGGAATAAATTACAGCAAGGAAAAAACTTGAAGAATGTCACATGGTGCTTCTAACGCATTTATAAGATTATTTCTTTGTTGCTTTGTATGTCCCTCCCCCACAGTATAACTCCTGCTTTCACTATATTTGATGTCAGTATAACTTGTGGAGGAGATGGGGAAAAACAGGCCGTTTAAGGATGCAGGTGGACCTGTTGCTACAATGAGAAGTACAAATTGTCATGTCCAAAACGAGCTTTACAACATCGGTGCGGGGGTGGGGGGGAGGGAAGGATTGGGACTGGGGAGTGAGGGGGGAGGCTGGGAAGGGATGTGAAGGGTAAACAAAGGAGGAGGCTGCAATGTTTGGTAAGAAATGTACGCATTATCCTGCCCATGTAATTGTAACCCCTCTGTACTGTATGTTCACAAATAAAATAAAATAAATAAATAAATAAAAATAAAAAAAGAATGTCACATGGAAATACTCATTTGTGTCTGTGTGCATGCACGAGTGAATGCGCACACGCACATGTGAATGTGCTCATGCACGCATTCATCTTTCTTGAGGCTTGATAGTGTCTGAGAACTATTCCTAAACTTCTGTGCCCAAGGATCTTGCTCTACGACTTCAGCCACTAATACACTTATGTGTTTTTTTTTAGATAATTGCTTGTATTTTCATGATTGGACTGGCTTTGAACAGTGGTCTTCAAATCTCAGACTCCCGAGTAGCTAGCTAAAATTATTCAGCCTCTGAGTAGCTAATTAAAATTCTGCCTGTCCTCTATGCTTCACTGCTCTTTTACTCTTTTCTTGAGGTATTCACAAGCCTAAGTCATATATATGTCTAGTTGCTTTAAAAAAATACTCTTACTGCTTGGCATCAGGGGCTCCCATGTGTACTCTTAACTACTTAGGAGGCTTTAGAACAGAATCCAAGCTGAAAGTTTAGTGAAGTTCCTTCTCAGTCTGTAGCTGGGTGCATTGGATCATTTCCACCATCCTGCACAATCTAGAGACTAAGTTTGGAAAGACTGCGGATCCAGACCAGTCAAGGTAGCAAGCTAGACAAGTTGGTGTGCAACTCTGATGCCATTGATGAAGGGAAGGTTAAAAGGACAGATCAGGTGCATGTTCTTTTGTAAAGGGAACCCCTCTCCTAAAATTAACCACTGATAAGACGCCAGCCTAACAAGAACAATATACCCCAAGTTGAAATCCCCACAATTTCCCACAACCAAAATAAGAATATACATTAACCCCCAAAAACTTAGTAAAATCTCTTCTTTGCTCTAATATCAGCTTTATCTGATTATCATATGATGTGACAGAATAGTTTCTTCATTAAACTTAAGATAATTTAAAAAGACCTAGAAAATTCTTTCTCATTTATTAAGTGCAAACGAATGGCAAATTGTCTCATTTCTTACATATTGGACTACCACTATAAATTCATCTTATGATTATTATTAATAGTAACATATTCTGATTTATTGCTTTACTTTGTAACAGTTTTTAAACTTTTTGCTTCTCTGCTGAAGTTGAAATATTTAAATACTATCATCAAAGTGTATTCCTTGGGTACTTAGGGCAGTTTTTTTTTACAAAGTTTTCAACCAATGGCTTCTAAGAATTCTTAATTGGTATATTATTTGGTTTATTTTTAATTTAAATGTAATTTTATTGTAATAAAAATGTAAAGGGCTGGAAGGTGGCTCAGTGGTAGAGCGCTTGCCTTGTATGCATCAGGCCCTGGGTTCGATTCCTCAGCACCACATAAGCAAAAAGAAAAAAGCCGGAAGTGGTGCTGTGGCTCAAATGGTAGAGTGCTAGCCTTGAGCTGAAGAGCTGAGAGACAGTGCCCAGGCCCAGAGTTCAGGCCCCACGACCGGACCCAAAAAAACAAAAACAAAACCAAAGCTAAAAATATACAAAGGGGTTACACTTACATAAATACGATAATGAGTCCATTTCTTAAGGAAGGAAAATTGTTATCTCTTCCATCGATTTTTTTGTACACACAAAACAAGAACTACTGATGCTTTTGCTGTTGCTATTGATCAATGGGTACTTGTGCTTTCTTTGTTCATGGATTTTTTATATAAAATTGATATACAGTGGGTTTACATTAATTAAGTCAACTAAAGATTACACTTAGTTTTTTTTTCTAAATTTCAAATGTGAACTTAAATGTTTTGTTTCTTTAGAGTAATTCTTTTTGCAGAGTTGTAGGATTAGTTAATTTAATTTTGCATGATTTTTACACATGTAACTTATTCAGATACATATATTTTGCTCTTAAAATATTTAACATGTATTTAAAAATTATTTTCTTAATTTTTATATGGTAAGTGGTTTTAAATAAATTTATTTTCTTATAGTTATGAACATATTTGTCCAGGTAGCAAATACTTACTGTATTTTCAAGAAGCACATACTTTATTAAGAAAGGCTTCATTACCTGGTCACTTTTTGGAAATATTTGTACTTGAATTAAAAAAAAAATTTGAGCTGAGCATGGTGATTTGTGGCATCCATTTTCTAGCAATTGTGGGAAGTGTAAATAGGGTTTGTAATTCAAGAGTGACAGAAACTACAAGACCTTATTATAAAACAATTCAGAGTGAAATGATTATAGATAAGCCATCCATAGCGTTATATAGAGCACCTCACTATCATATTCTAAATCTTGAGTTAAAACACCAGTAACATCAATCATTTGTCAAAGTAAAATGACACATGTTTCAAAATGTTTATTATTTAAAACTTATTTGCAAAGATTCTCATGTCTTCTATTAATTTCAATTTACTTAATCTATTAAAATCCAAGTATATTGTGACTATTTTATTTCTACTAAACTTTTAAATAGTACGAGCAATATAATGATTTCATATATTAACATACCTTTATTTTTGTGATAATTTCCTCCGTTAAATATGATAATATAAACATTCAAAATGTGTGTATGTGGTGTGTGGATGTGCATGTTTATGTGGTTTCTGTGTGTGTGTGCTTTGTGTGTACTTTGTAATGCTTGCAAGATCACTCCATTGCCTCACATATGCTAGGTCAATGTTTGACCACTGAGCTATACTGTCTAGTTATAATGCAAATAGTATTTTAAATCATGACTTTTAAACTTTCATTCCTAGTATGCTTTTTCAAAATTATATATGATAAAATGTGATCCATAGTCTATCCACGCTAGCAAATTTTATTGTTATTTTGAATATTTCCACTGACTTTCCATTTCCAAAGTCTTGTGTTTGTTATTGATAAAGGTTTTACTTTGCTTCTTTTCTCTCTTATTTCTTTTGCCCTTTGGAGATTACCGGTTCTTTCTCTTATGTCTTTGGAAATTAATTATCATATTCTTATTACAATTTCTTTACATTGTAACAGGTATATACAATGCTTTATTTTCTATTTTATTTTTTCCCATTTTCACTGACTTTTATTCCAAACTATTAGATGGGCTAAAAAGAAACTTGACTCAGGACACTTTATTTTTCTCCTTCTCTTCTCTGAAGTTTTTCTGTTTTTTGAAACATAAGAGCAATGACATATAGCTCCTATGTGGTCCATCATTCTTTCCACTCTCATTCTCCTCTGTTGTACAGCTCAAGTTGTTATCATTCAGCTTTATTATGCTACAGCGTTATCTAAATCTTAACTCATTCTTAATTTATTTTAGTTGTTTCAAATATTCTCTAAAGACATATCTCTATATATACTCAATATATAATATCTAAGGTCTTGTGTTTTCACAGGTACAAAATATGAGTGACTATCAAATATCTAGATATCTCTGCAGAATATTGGTTCACGTGCTCAATATAATCGTATGTAAATTCAAGGAATACAGGTCAGTCAGAATAACCTTCTAAAATGGTGTAGCTTGAGCCTCCATACTAGCTTTGAATCTTATTACCATGTTTAGTAGTTAAGGAAACATAGTTCTAAATTAAAAGCAGACACATAGAAGAATGTAACAGATTTGTCAAAAATAAATTCTTAGTTTTATGGTGAATAGATTTTGAAAAGAATACCATGACTTTATGAAATAAAAATAGAATCTTAAATGGGTGTATTGGCACTATTTTCTCTCGAGATTTAAAGAATGATCTTAGACTACTGCCTCAATCTTTTTTTTGTTTTGTTTTGTTTTTTGTCACTCATGGGACTTGAACTCTGGCCTTAGGCGTTGTCCGTGTGCTCTTCAGCTCAACGCCAGAGCCCTACCACTTGAGTCACCCTACCACTACTGGTTTTCTAGGGGTTTACTGGAGATAAGAGTCTCATGGACTTTCCTGCCCGGGCTTGCTTTGAACCACAGCACTCAGATCTCTGACTCATGAGTAGGTAGGATTACAGGCGTAAGCCACAGGCACCGAGCCTACATCAATCCTTATACAAAAATTTAAAATAAAAAATGATTATCAAACTAAATGTGAGGTGCAAAAACCTATAAAACTTAAATGTAAAAATTCATGACATTGGATCAGTAAAGGTTTCTAAAAATTTGAAGTGCAAAGCATTAGTGGCTAAAGAAAAGCAAGAATGAACTGGATTATATCACTTGATAACGTTTCATAATTCAAAGGACACTATAACCAAAGATAAAACATCCAACAGATGGAGGGAACATATTTGTTAATGCTATAATATTAATGCTACAATGATTCGGAACCTTAAGCATTTTTATATCTTCTAATTCTATATAAAGTTTTGCCTGAATAAGATATTTCTTTAAAGAACATATGTAAATTAATAGTCAAGAGGAGGAGCATATGAAATAAGCTCCTCTTTAGTATCTAAGAAAAAAGAAAAAGAAAACTCACTAGCATGACCCTAATATAAAAAGATGACACAAAATATAGCAATGCATTTGTGGAGAAATTGATATACTGCTCATAGTGATTTTATTTGTATAATACTGCAATCATTTTAGCAAGCAAGTTTTCAAGTCTTTAAAAGGTCAAAGAGAATTGTATAGGATCCATTCATTACACTTCTATGAATATATTAAAGAGAAGTAAGAAATGTGTTTGGACAGAGAATTGTAGTTCATTGACAGTGCACTTGAATAGTATGTGTGAAACCCTGGAAATAATCCCCAAAAACAAATTTTGAAAAGACACATTTCAGAGGATGTATGCTGGACAAATTCCTGTAACAGAATTTTATGCCTATTTTAATGTCTGTTCTAAAATTTATAGCATTTCTATTTGAAGAAATGCAAGTTTGTAAAAATTAGGCTTTGAAAACCTATGAAGGTAGAATTCACTTCCAAAGCACTAAAATGTATACAATAAAAGGAAATAATATATTGTAAATTAATTACATGTCAGCAAAAAAACTATTGTTAAAAATTCTTCACACAAAATGCACAATACTTAAGATATTTTTGGTGTTGGCTAAAAACTCTGTAAACTATAGCGTTTAAAACAAAGATATGATTTCTGTTTATTTTGAGGTTTTTTTTTTGTCTGTTATTTTGAGTTTATACAGCGATAACTCAATCAAAAAGTCTATGTGATAAGTGGAATACCTAGGAATTATGCATCACTTATAAGTAATCGATAACCTTTTCTGGAAGAAACGTTTAGCAAATGACAGAAGACACAAATCTATGCATCTGCATTTTATGAAAGCCATACATTACTTGCTCAATCCAATTGCTATTCTCTACTTTGCTAGGAAATCAAATTATTCTCAAGACAAAAGACAAAAGCAGTGAAAAGAAACAAAATACACGATCATCTTGATTTATTTGTGAAAATAACAAATGAAATAAAACAATTCCACTTAAGGGGCTCCAATATTAGTATCAGTGAAGCGATTCCTGCATGCCAACATCTATTGAATTTTTGGAATTTCTGCGAACATATAAAAACTAGAACAAGAGAACAAATATAGTCTTAGAGTGAGCCAGCCTTGCAATAACTTTCTTAATTGTTTTGAAATTACAAAAAATTGATACTCCTTTGCATTGGAAATCTTTTAAAAACATTTATCACTTATTATAATTCAAGTAACAAGCAAGAGTAATATTACATAATAATTAAAATATCATTTTATTAATATCATAAAATAGAATAAAAGACCAGTCCCAATATTTTACCTACCCATGATTATCCTTTTTTTTTTTTTTGATTGTTCATGGGGCTTGAATTCTGGGCTTGGGGTCTGTCCCTCAGCTCTTCAGCTCAAGGTGAGCGCTCTACCACTTGAGCTACAGCGCCACTTCTGGTTTTCTGGTGGTTTATTGGATATAGGAGTCTCACAGTCTCTCTTGCCAGGGCTGGCTTTGAACCGCGATCCTCAGATCTCAGCCTCCTGAGTAGCTAGGATTACAGGCGTCAGCCACCAGAGCCCGGTCCATCATTATTCTTAATTCCTAATCATTACCTAAATATCTTAATCTAAATAGTCATGTCTTTAACATAGACATAAATATTGTATACATTTTAACTTAACATTTTCCAAGGGCATGTATTCATGTTTCTAAGAAATGTTCACAGCAGTTAATAGATGCTTTTGTGAAATTAATGTGATACATTTTCTTGTTGTGGTTGTTTGCAAGGCCTGGGCATTGTCCTTAAGCCTTTTTATGCTCAAGGAAAGCACTCTACAACTTGAGGCACAGAGCTCATTTCTGTTTTTAGTGGTTAATTGAAGATAAGAATCTAACAAATAATTTTCTGTCTAGACTATTTTCAAATATAATTATAAGATCTCAGCACAAGAATAGCTTGAATTATAAGCTTGAGTTACCAGCACTTGGTTTGATGAATTAAAAAAATTTGATTGGTTTAATATTTTTTTCACTGTAATATATATCATTCTACACATAAATTTAGATATATGTATATATTTCTGACAAATAATCTCTAAAAATGTATCTTTCTACATCTTTCTACACATAACATATATATATATATATGTATATACACAGAGAGACAGAGAGAGACAGAGAGAGACAGAGACGACAGACTCCCTTAAAATTTTTATGCTACTATTTTGAACTTTTTCATTTCAAAGATATATAGTCTATTTTTCTAAAAATTTCCTACAATAAAATAACTAATATTTCAATAGAAAGTAGAGTTTATAACTTTTAAGGAAATTTTAGATATGCATTTGATATTGCAGTAATACAGTATATCACTTGAAAAATTTCTGTTGAAACTCTTAAATATTTGTGTGTAGTGCTGGGGAGAGAGGAAGTTAATTCATATTGGTTAGGAATTTGCAAGGCTTCAAAAATCTATTCTATAATTTGTTATAAGCATAGAGTCAAGCTATCTGATATGGTTTAGGATTTGTTTCTTTATTTGTTCAAAATTTTAATATGGATGCATTCACCGTGGTGACATTAAACTTATTAATAAAAAGACAAATAATAACAAAATCATAGACACAAAACAGACTTTCAATAATTAGCACTTCTGATGCTAATAATAATTTTGATGAAGATGATGATGATGACCACAGGATATCATGATAATGAAAATGTTCTGATTGAAAAGGAAGAAACTTTAGACATCTTTAAAGCTAGATTCCCACATTAAATTCATAGTAATAAAAGGTGTTGGATTACATAAAATAAGAATAACAAGAGAGTTCCGGGAAGATGGCGGAGGAGAAGCTGGAGGCTAAACAAGCTCTTGCATAGAAAGCAGTTTTAGAGTTCCAGTGAACAGTCATAAGGCAGAGAATCACACCAAGTGTTCCTTCACAGGACAGAGAGTTAGGCCAGAGAGAGAAAATACAGGCAAGTAGACAGCCCTGAGCACTTGCCAGCAGCCGCTGTGGTAGCTGCCACGGTGGAGGCAGCAACTGCAGCCACCATACCTGAATCACAGAGTCCGGGATGAAGGTGCCAGATGTGGTGGGCGAGCGGATTCTACTCAACACCAGCAAGAACCGACAAGGAGCAGACATCTTCATCCTGCAGTTCGCAGACCAGAGACGACCCAGGAACCAAGACTCGGCATGAGTAGAAGCCTGACGTCCTCACTCCTTCTCAGGGAGCAGAGGAGGGAAGGCCATCCCCGCACCCCAGTACCAGAGATCTCCATCTTGGATACCGACAAAGCTTGGCAGAGCTGCTAGCTCCAACTCAGGCCTTGGAATAAATCTAGAGTCATCTAGCAGGTCACAAGTGCCTAAACTGACCTGCCAGACTCAGCTCAAGCCAGGGAAAAGTCACCCAGCTCAGGCTCCAGCCCCAGGAGTGGCTTTCTTCACCAGGTAATCAGAGCAAGAGGCTGCCCCTTCCTTTAGCAGCCTTGACAATCAATTGAAATTCAGTAAACAGAAACCCTGAGAGTGGCTCCAGGCTGGGATCTGTGAGTTTCTCACACACCAGCCCCCGGGAAAAGCTGCTGTTTGCTGAAAGGCCTCAACTCTACCCAGAACCTAGCCTCATCACAGCATCTCCAAACTCGAGTAAAAAGCCATCTCCTTCTTTTTTGATACTCAAAGCAGATCTCCCTCCCATTGAACTAATCTGGGAGGAGGATCGTAGAGCATTTTTCTGCTTGTTCAAAGAAACTGACTTAAGTAACCAACCAAGCCACAGAAACACAAGCAGACCAGAGACTCCAACAAGAGGCTGGTTACTGACACAAGGGAGACACAGGATTTTTCCCACCCCTCCCCCCAAAAATCAAAGAACTATTTTTTTTGTTGTACCTTTTATAAGAAAAATATTTTTTCAAAAAAACTTTTTTTAATCTTTAATTTTTAACTTTTTTGAAAAAAAAATATTTTCTAGTAATTTATTTTCCTCTTAGAATTTTATTTTAGGGGTATAAATGTGTGTACGTTTTTCTATCTTTCCTTTATTTCTTGATTTTGTGTTTTTGCTTTGTTTTGTTTTTGGTTAGCTCTACTGAACTTCTGATCTTTTTTATTTCTTTCTTATCCTTTTCACATTTTCTTCTCTTTCGTTCTTCTTTATGTGACTTAATTGCTGTTCTGCACATCCTCAGATAAACCCGGAGTCGATTATTAGACCTTATCCCCCATTGTGTGCACACTAAATCCACTAATTTGTTATTCAATTCAAAACCTCTTAGACTCAAATTCCTTAATAGCAGTACTACCTCTTTATACCTATATAATATTTTAAGTATTTTTATTTTTAAGTTTTTCACATCTCCTTTATATCCCTCCCCTTCTCTCATTATATTCATGTTCTTCTCTGAATAGTTTGTTTTCTGTCTGTATAATATTTTTAATTTTTACCTTTCTATTTTTTCTGGTCTCTTTTTGTTCTCTTTCTCTTTCTTCTTTTTTTCTCTCTCTGTACTTTCATCCTATCCAACCTATTTCCTGCTTTGAGATTAGGACTTAGTTAAGACTCCCTGTGCCTTCCCACATCACTCTATTCCTATTTTTTACCCACATCTAGTCCTAAACCTAATAATTTCTGGTTTACCAAATTTTTCTTTGCGCCCATTAATATATAGTTGTTTGATGTTGAATAGATGTATCTGTTGAACTAGATTGTATCTGCAGACTATTGACTGTGCAAATACAGACTTTGGTTGATGCTTGCCTTAAGATAGTGTTCTAGCACAAAACTGGTGTTAATTTCATCCCAAATGGGCAGAGTAAGACGGAAAATCATAAGAAAAATGGCAAGTCGGGGTATCTCAACTCCCAGTCATGATAATCAGCGGACAGAATAGATAATAAATAATCCAGAGAAGAGTTCCCAAATAGCTATACAAACACTGCTGGCAAACATGATAAATGAAAAGATAGAAAACATACAAAGGACTCTGTATGAGTTTGATAGGGAGAGAGAGGAGGCAATCAAAAAGTTTATACAGAGATATCATAAGCGTGAGGAAGCTACTCAAATACTGATACAGGATTTGCATGAGCACATTGAGACTACTCAAAGAGAAATGCAGGAATGCCCTGAAGAGGCTGAGAACACTCAAAGAGAACTACAGGAATCGCATGAACGGGAGGAAGCTAAGCAAAGAGTAATACAGGAATTGTGAGAAAAGGATGAGAATACACAAAGATCACTAAAGGAATTCATGGAATCCATTAACAAAGAGCTGAATGTAGTCAGGGAGACCACAAAGGGAATGCTGAATGGAAACCAACAATAAGAATGGGAGTCCAAGGAAACCATAACCAATCAACTAAGTGTTTTGAGAATAAACATTGACCATCAAATTAAGGAAGTAAAGAAGTTCATACAAGATGTAAAACGAAGCTTCAACAAAGAATTTCAAGCCATAAAACCTGACCAACTAGAAGAAAAAGAAATTAAAAAAAAGTAGAAATTCTCGATAGCAAGTTAGACCATGCAAAAGATCGAATCTCGGGGATTGAAGATAGCCTAGACATTATAGAGAAAGAATAAATAACCATCCAAGACAAATCCAAGAAATATGAGAGATCTATCCAACATGTGGAAGACACCATCCGAAGGCCTACTCTAAGGATAATGGGTGTAGAGGAGCACATAGAAACAGAAGTTAATGGTCTAGGAAATTTGTGTAACAGGATCCTAGCAGAAAACTTCCCAAACATACAAAAAGATAGGCCTATTCAGATACAAGAAGCTTTTAGAACTCAAATAGACCAGACCAGAATAGGACATCCCACCTTCACATTATAATCCACACAGGATCAATTCAGACCCAGGAAAAGAAGCTGTGAAGGAGAAAAGATTAATCACATATAAAGGGAAACCAATTAGAATCACCTCAGATTTCTCAGCAGAGACAATCAAAGCAAGAAGAGCCTGGAATGATGTATGCCATGCCCTAAGAACAAACTATTAACCAAGAATACTGTACCCAGCTAAACTCTCCTTCATAACTGAAGGCCAAATTAAAACATTCCATAGCAAAGAAAAATTGAAACAATACATCTCCACCTAACCAGCCTACAAAAGATTCTTAAAGATGTCCTACACATAGAAAACCAACAAGACCACAATAAAGGCCAAGAAACAGCACCCAAAGAGAGAATCCAAGAACCATAGGAAGAACACAGTTTTCACAGCCCCCAAGAAGGTAGATAACAGGGCAGGAATTCCCAAATACCTTTCAGTCCTCTCTCTCAACATTAAAGGGCTTAACTCTCAAATTAAGGGACATAGACTGTCTAGTTGGATTAAAAAACAAGATCCTTCTATCTGCTGCCTTCAGGAGTCACATCTTGCCCGTAAAAACAAACACATTTTCAAGGGTAAACGTTAGAACAAAATCTACCAAACAAAAGGCCCCAATAAACAGGTGGGAGTTGCAATCCTAATATCAGATAAAATAGACTTCAAATTAAAATTTGTGAGAAGAGATAAAGGATATCGCTGCATACTAATTAAGGGATCTCTCCTTCAGGAGGATATTACAATTCTAAATATCTATTCGCCAAACAATGGCGCACCCAAATTTATCCAAGAAACACTACTTTCCCTCAAATCCCACATACATCGAAAGACATTAATGTTGGGGATTTTACCACACCACTCTCCCCACTAGATAGATCAACACAGCAAAAACTTAACAGAGAACTGAAAATCTAAACAACTGTATAGATCTACTAGTTTTAACAGACATCTACCGAATATTTCACACAACGGCATCAGAATACACGTTTTTCTCAGCAGCACATGGAACATTTACTAAAATAGACCACATTTTAGGCCACAAAGCAAACTTGTCCGTATTCAGAAACATTGAAGTTATAACTTGCATTCTCACAGACCTCAACACCAAAAGCCACCAAAGAAAGTCCGGTAACACATGGAGGCTGAAGAACACAATGCTGAATCATGAGTGGGTCAAGGAAGAGATTAGAAAGAAAATTCAAATGTTCATGCTATTCAACCAAAATGAGCACACAATTTACCAGTTCCTCTGGGTCACAACAAAGACAGTACTCAGAGGCAAGTTTATAGCTCTGAGTTCCTATATCAACAAATTGGAGAGATCTGAAAACAACAATTTAATGACACAGCTGAACATTCTTGAAAAAGAGCAGCAAGATAAACCCTGATCCAGTAGATGGGAAGAAATAATTAAAATTCAATCAGAATTAAATGAATTAGAATCCAAAAAACTATAGAAAGAATCAACAATGAGTTGGTTCTTCGAAAAAATTAACAAAATTGGCAGACCCTTAACAAATCTTATCAGAAAAAGAAGAGAACACACCCAAATAAATAAACTCAGAGATGAGAATGGAAACATCACCACGGAAACAACCAAGATTCAGAACATTTTAAGGGAATACTTCTCAAAACTTAATGCTAATAAGTTTGAGATCTTGGCAGAAATGGACCTTATCCTAGCAAATATTGACATGAGAAAATTAAACAAAGATAAGTTAAACTATCTTAACAGGCCCATATCAAGCATTGAAATAGAAACAGACATAACAGGTCTCCCATCTAAGAAATGTCCAGGACCAGATGGTTTTACAGCGGAATTCGACAAGGCCTTCAAAGCAGAGCTTACACCAATACTCCTCCAACTCTTCAATGAAATTGAAAGAGAAAGTTCACTACCGAACACATTCTATGAAGCCATCATAACCCTCATCCCAAAACCAGGCAGGGACTCATCAAAGAAAGAGAACTATAGACCCATTTCTTTGATGAACATTGATGCAAAACTTCTCAACAAAATTTTGGCCAATCAACTTCAACAATTCATCCAAAAAATCATACACCACAATCAAACAGGATTCATTTCAGGGATGCAAAGCTGGTTCAATATACACAAATCAATCAATATTGTTCATCACATCAACAGGAGCAAGGATAAGAACCACATGGTTATCTCAATAGATGCAGAAAAAGCATTTGACAAGATCCAATACCCTTTTTTGGTGACAGTTTTGGAAAAATTAGGAATCCATGGAACATTCCTCAATATAATAAAGGCTGTATATGACAAACCTACAGCCAGCATTATACTTAAGGGTTAAAAGCTGAAGCCATTTCCTCTTAACTCAGGAACAAGACAAGGATGTCCACTCTCTCCACTTCTATTTAACCTAGTATTAGAATGCCTACCTACAGAAATAAGACAAAATGCAGACATAAAGGGATTCAAATAGGTAAAGAAGAAATAAAACTCTCCCTCTTTGCAGATGACATGGTCTTGTATTTAAAGCATCCCATAGACTCCACTCCCAAATTACTCAAGCTGATTCAAAACTTTGGCAAAGTAGCAGGGTATAAAATTAACCCTCAAAGATCAATGGCTTTTCTGTATGCCAACAATGAGAAAAGTGGGGCTGAAATTAGGAAAGTAACTCCATTTGTAATAGCCCCACAAAAAATAAAATACCTAGGAATTAACTTAACCAAAGAAGTGAAGGACCTCTATGATGAAAACTTTAAAAACTTGAAAAAGGAAATCAAAACAGAGCTTAGAAAATGGGAAAAACTTCCATGGTCCTGGATTGGACAGATCGACATCGGGAAAATGTCACTACTTCCCAAGCTATCTACAAATTCAAGGTGACACCTATCATTATTGCAAACCCATTCTTCAAGGAAAAGGAATAGGTAATCCAAAAATTCATATGGAACAATAAAAGACCCCGAATAGCAAAAACGTTCCTCAATGTAAAGAACACTGCTTGAGGAATATCAATACCAAATTTCAAACTCTACTATAAAGCCATAATAATCAATACACTTTGGTACTGGCACAAGAACAGACCTCAGGACCAATGGAATAGAATTAAAAACCCAGAAATATACCTACAGAAATATAGCCATCTAATCTTTGATAAGGGAGTTAAAAAAATAGAATGGAAGAAAGACAGCTTCTTCAGTAAATTGTGCTGGCAAAATTGGTTAACTACTTTTAGAAAACTAATGCTAGATCCTTATATATCACTCTGCACCAGAATCAACTCCAAATGGATCAAAGACCTGGAGTCAAAGCAGACACTCTGAAAACATTACAGGATGGAATAGAATCCCTAAGTCTCCTTGGTTCAGGCCGAAATTTTCTCGATAGAGACCCGGAAACACACAAAATCAAAGAAAGTTTGGACAAATGGGATTGCATGAAGTTGCAGAGCTTCTGCATGGCAAAAGACATAGCTAGCAAGGTCAATAGAAAGGCCAGGGATTGGGAGAAGATCTTCACTTGCCATACAACGGATAAGGGTCTCATATCGAAAAAATACTTGGAACTCAAAAAATTACTTCTCCCAACAACAAATCCTCAAAGAAACAACTGCCCAATAAATAAGTAGGCTAATGACTTAAAGAGAAACTTCTCTGAAGAAGAAAGAAGGATGGCCAATAGACACGTGAAGAAATGCTCAATTCCCTAGCCATAAAAGAAATGTAAATCAAAACAACATTATGATACCACCTCACCACAGTTAGAATGGCAAAAATTAAGAACTATAATAACAGATGATGGAGGGGATGTGGACAGAAGGTAACCTTACTGCATTGTTGGTGGGAATGTAAACTTGTTCAACCACTTTGGAAAGTAGTATGGAGGTTCCTCAAAAGAATCCACCTAGTGCTCTCCTATGACCCAGCAGTCCCATATTGGGGCATTTACCCAAATGCTTACAAACAAGACCACATTAAAGCTACCAGCACAACTTGTGTTTATTGCAGTATTATTTACCATAGCTAAGATCTGGAAACAACCCAGATGCCCCTCAGTAGATGAATGGATCAAGAAAATGTGGTATATATACACAATGGAATTCTATGCCTCCATCAGAAAAATGACATTGCCCCATTTGTTAGGAAATGGAAAGACTTGGAAAAAAATATATTAAGTTAAGTAAGCCAAGCCCAAAGAAACATAGGTCTCATGATTTCCCTTATTTGCAATACCTAGTATGAGTCAAGCAGAAAAGGTCAGATAAGGTGATGTTAGGAAAATGAACCCTATGATATGTATTTTAAATGTTTTTTTTCTTTCATGCATTTGTTTCTAACGCAATTGTGATTATTTCTTTTTTGCTTTGTATGTCCTTCCCCCACAGTATAACCCCTGCTTTCAGTCTATTTGATGTCGGTATAATTTGTGGAGGGGAAGGGGAAAAACAAGTCGTTTAAATAAGGAGAGAGGTAGACCTGTTGCAACAATGAGAAGTACAAGTTGTCATGTCGAAAACGAACTTTATAACTTGCGGGGGGAGGGAGGATGGGGAGAGATTGGAAGGGTAAACAAAGGAGGAGGCTACAATGCTTTATAAGAAATGTACTCACTATCTTGCCTATGTAATTGTAACCCCTCTGTACAGTATTTTCACAATAAAAATAAAAATTAAAAAAAAAAAGAGTAACAAGAGGAGAGATTCAATATCAAGAAATGCTATCACATAAACAGGTAGAGACAGTAGAATTCCTAATGTTATTCCTGCATACTCCTGTATACTCACTTTTCTTGGTAGTATTTTTTTTCTGTTTTTTTTGGTCGGTCGTGGGGCTTGAACTCTGGGCCTAGGCGCTGTTTCTTAGCTTTTCAGCTTAAAGAGAGGGCTCTACCACTTGAAATGCAGGGCCTCTTCCGGTTTTCTGGTGGTTTATTGGAAATAGGATTGTCATGATATTTCCTGCCCAGCCTGGCTTTCAACAGGGATCCTCAGATCTCAGTGCTCTGAGTAGCTAGGAAGAGCTAAAGTAACTCCATTTTAATATGAAGCTCCTTGAGCTGTGCTGCCCTCAGAGTAACCCCCAAAGTGAGCTGTGCTGCCAAAGAGAAAAATAGTTCTCAGAAAAACCGCAGGTTGCCACCAAACCCTGCCCACCCTTAAGGAACAGAACAGTTGCCCAGGTGTTCCAGCAGAAAAAGGGAAGTGTGATCAGGGAAGACTTAAACCCCCTAACTTGTGAACTTGCCTGTGTGGAAACCCCCTACACTTATTTGTTTGATACTATAAAAGCTGTGCTAATTTTGAGCTTGGGGCCTCTTAGCGTCACTGGTTACCACCATTACCCAGCTCATATTTGCATTTATGTGCACTTAATGACACTGTACACAAATAATGAAAATTTGAATCAAATGATGACATTGCAGCTTTTCAGAAAATTTGAGGTAGCAATATATATGTCCTCTTTTTCTATGTTGTTACATTATGACTCATGAGCTATGGAACTCCTACATTAGCATCCTCTGCTGTCTCCGTTTGTGGACTTAGTATCAGAAATTGTCCGTTGAGAAATAGAGAAAGACTGAGATTTTTAGAAAGCAAAGGAGATTAGGTATGAAAGCGCAGCATAGAAGGATATACAACTTACCACACAGAGATTAAGAACTGGCATAAGTGATTAGATTACAACGGCAATGAGGAATAAGCCTAGTTAATAACTAGTTGTTCAATAATCAAGAATTGTTCTCTAGAACAGTTTGTGGTATAACTTAGTTATTATTATCATTTATTCCTTCCATCTGGAGTTATTCCTTCTCTTCTCTCAAAACAATTAATGAACCTCTGCCTTTTTGGTACCATGACTTACCAAAAAGGTTTCCAAATCTCACTTATACTACCCTTCTCATTGTGATTAGCAGTGACCACTCAAAAGCTGGCATCTTTGAATTTCCTGGATTAATCTTCACTTGATATCTAAGCTCATTCCTGGTATTAATTGCCATGACCTATTAAAAAAACGTTTTTTTTGTTCAACACAGTATTCTAATATAGGTAAAGTCCATGCATGATTTAAGGACTATTGTTAGTTATCAGTTATTATTAGTTATCAGTTGGAAGGAGCAATTATATATTCCAATTATGGTTTTTTGTTTTGCATTTACTAGCTAAATGACTCTTTTGCCAGACCTGGGGCTTGAAATCAGGGCTAGGGAACTGTTCCTGAGCTCTTTCTTTTATTTGATCCAAGCTAGAACTTTACCACTTGAGACAAAGCACCCCTTCCAGTGTTTTTTTTCTGGTTATGTGGTACTGAGGAATTGAACCCAGGTTCATGCATGCTAGACAATAACTGTTCCATGAAGCCACATTCCCAGAGCCCTAAATGACGTTCTTTTTTAATATTAATAAGTTTTTTGTGAAAATACATTACAGAGGGGTTACAATTACATGAGTAAGGTAATGAATATATTTCTTATCAAGCATTGTTGCCTCCCCCTTTGTTTCTCCTTACCATCCCTGCCCACATATCGCTCCCCGGCTCCCCACCCCCGCCAAATTTGTAAAGTTCGTTTTTCGACATAATGTCTTGTTGCAATGGGACTTTCTTAAGATGGCATTACTTTTTCATTCTGTTAATATGCATTATAATTTAGGACAGGTGGTATAAAAGAAACTGGAAAAGAATACTAAGTCCAGTAAGGCTGACATACCTACAGATTGTGAAATAGCTAGAAAATAGTATCTACTATAATGTCTTTAATATTTTAGGTTTGATTACAAAAACTTTCTTCTCTTAGGAAATGACCCTTTATTAATACTCAAGATTTGTAGCTTATAAACCAGAAACAAACAATGCTTCTAAATGTAAACAAGCATGATACTAATAGTAACCAAGCCTGCTTCCATCGCTATAGCAGATAAATAAGAATGATCTTGGGGAATACTTAAACAGTCTTGAACTTTTTCATACCTTTCCTCTTCTCCAAAATGAGAAGCCCTGGTCAAAATATGATAAACATTAATAAAGGATTTTTATATTTTTTCTTGTTCACACCAAAGCAAATATACTTTCCTCTTTGCAAGCCTGACTTTGAAAGAATCAGACCCTCAAAATTATTTTATAGATAAAACTTTACTGCTTTGGCTTAGATGTTTTCCTGCCTTTGGTTGTTGCTTTCAATTATTTTGGCAAATACATAGAAAAATAAGTTAAATCCATTATGCTTATGTTGGATTGTTCAAAGTCAAGCTGTCTTCAAACAAAGTTTTCTGTTCCCTTTTTCACTAATAATAAAAGTTTAATTATTGCTCTTTAAATGCAACAAAAACGTGATACTTTAACGTATATTCTTATTGAAATCGGTAAAAATAGGAGTGTGATTGCTTTTTTAATTGTTTTCAAGTATTTTCTTTGGCTATATTCATTATTAACTTTGTTCCTGTCTTCTAATCAAGAACTCAGGATTACCCAAAAATCTTCCTAAGATATAAGATGTTTGACAGAAAAAATAGATGTATAATTAAAGATTTTCATCTCTTAAGAGACTGAAAAGCTCAGAAGACATTTTGCTGTTACTGGCATGGTTAAGATGAATTGATTGTTTTGGTTCTTAAACTAAGTGAAATACATGTAAAATGCTACAGTTGTTCCAAACAATGGTTTTGGCTTATACTTTTCTGCTCCAATGAGATGAAACCTCTGACAAGGTTGGAAGGCATATCGATTTTAGGGTGGAAGGGTTAATGTTAGAAAGCCAAGGTAGATTCCTAAAACAGAATTGCTTATCACGTATCAGTTAATTATACTTAAAGTATATAAGTATATAAACATACAAATATGAATTGAGTGAGAAATGTGTGAGTTACAAAATTGATTCTATGACAACTAAATCCAGAACACATTTCTCTATATTTATATAAACTAGTATATCTATTGAGGATTTCAAAATTTTTAGAATATATATTTTAACATTTATGACAAAATATGTGTTTATTTGTAACTGTTTATTTTTAATTTTTGTCAGTCATGGGGCTTGAAATCTGGGCCTGGACACTGTCCCTCAGCTCTTCATCTCAAGACTAGAGCTCTACCACTTGAGCCACTGCCAGTTTTCTGGTGGCTCATTGTAGATAAGAGTCTCACGGACTCTCCTGCCTAGGCTGGCTTTGAACCATGATGCTCAGCTCTCAGCCTCCTTAGTAGCTAAGGTTACAAGTATGAGCCACTGGCACTTAGCTACATAATTATTTTTACATATTTATGAAGTATTGAGTGCTAATCCCATTCATTTATATGTTTTGTAATGATCAAGCTACATCATATCCATTAATTTCTGCATGTAACATTTCCTTTTCGTGAGAATGCTCAAAAACTTATCTTCTGGCTTTGAGAAAATGTCTATCCATAATGTAATCACTTTGCTTCTTGTGGTTTACAATTAATATATTTACTTTTACTCATAGAAGTCTGCTAGTTAAAGTTATATAAAACATGAATTGTAAAGTGAAAGAAATTCATGGTTCCATTACTTGTTTTAAGAAAATAATTATGCCTTTTGTTTTCAATTTTATTTCTGTGGGAATGTTTAATATTCATTGATTTAACTGTTAAAATTGATGACAGTTACATTATATCAAGTTGATTCAAACTTGTTTTTGAAAATTGCACACTTAACACAAATATATTTCCACTTTCCTCTACCACATAATTAAAATAACAGTAAAGCAAAGATTGGTGTTAGCCATTCACGAGTACAATCCTAGAACTCAGGAGGCTGAGACCTGAATATTTTACTTCAACATCAGTCCAAACAGACAAAAATGTGAAAACTTATCTCCAATTATGCAGCAAGAAGCAGCAGGTGAGTATGTGGCACAAGGATAGAGTGTCATCAGGCATGAGCAAAAAATACAAAGGAGACCATTATACACAGAGTTCAAGCCCTAAAAATGAGATATACACACAAGACAACAGCAAAAATGTACTATGAACATCAGTAATGAAGACAAAATATTAGAAAAGATCATGAGAAATGTGTAAATATCTAGAAGACAGAAATCATTTGACAGAATTTTGATTCATGAGAGGGAAAAGTCACAATCTCTTTTGAACAATCTCATTGTAGTCATTTGTGTTGAAACCTGACTCTTGGGTAACATGTGAAAGAGTAGTCATAGTGCCTGTGACTATGCGCTACTGCACTCAGAATCCAGTTTCTCTGTTTCTTGATAGCATTTAGTATGGTCATTATTGTATTACATGAAGTAATTCTCATACATGTTTTATGATGTCATTTTAGTTTTAATGTGCATTTATTTGATGACTGATGATGCTTTTCTTGTGCTTATTTTTTACAAGATGTATTTTGCTGGTTTCTAATTGATGTTCTTTTAACCATTAGGTTTTGAGAGTTCTATGTAGAATCTAGATTTAAGGCATTCTTCAGGTATAGGATTTGCAAATATTTTATCCTTGACTATGGGTACCCTTCATCATAACATCATCATCATCATCATCATCATCGTCATATTAGTATTACTATTATTACTTTTGTACGTGTGCATATGTTTCTGGGGCTTGAACTCAGGGTCCCTGAGATTTGTTGCAATTTGTTAACAATTTACCATTTGAGTCGTGCCTCACTTCTGGCTTTTTGCTGATTAAAAAAATAAGATTCTCAGGGGCTTTATTTTGTGGGCTGCCTTCAAACAGCAATACTAAAATCACATCCTCCCAAGTAGCTAGATGAGATACATGAGCCATCTGCTAACAACTTCTATTCACTACATGTATATGAGCTTTCACAAACTAAATCGTTCTATACTTTTATTGAGTTCAACTATATCGTTTTCATTTTGTATAATTTTAATGCCAAATTTAAGAATGCTTCATCTCCAAAATTATCAAGACATCTTCCTTTGCTTTTCATTTTCATCATTCTTTTTGTTTTATATACGTTTTAATCCTGCTAGAAGTTAATATTTGAATAAATGGTTATGTGTAAGTCAATGTTCACTTTTTAATTTGCCCAAATTCTGTCTAACCTGTCACCACTTATTAAAGAGAATGTCATTCCACAAATATTTGGTTTAACCCTTATTAAATATTCCTTGATAATATTTATGTGGATCTAATCTGGTGCCCTACAGACCCATTGAGCTGTATAATCGTTCCTCTACAAATATAACAATTTTAAACTTACACCTTTAAAATTTGACAGAGAAATATATTACAGTTTATCTTTCTTTGTCAGTGAGTCAAAGATTGCTAGTCAGGTGTTTTTAGAAATTGTCATAAACAGAAATAAAACTGTGAAGCTGGCCACTCTTGGCTCTTGCTTTTAATTCTAGCTGCATAGGAGGCTGAGATCTGAGCATTGCCATTCAAAGCCAGCTGGAACATGATTGTCTGTAAGACTCTTATATCCAATTAACCACCAGAAAACTAGAAGTGGCACAACTGCTCAATGAGTAGAGCATTCACTTTGAAATGAATAGCAGAGGGACAGCACCCAGGGCCAGATTTCAAGCACCATGAATGATGATAAAAAAGGGGAGGAGACAATTTATATGTATCCTCCAATCCACAAAAATTGTATGTCTCCATTTATTTAGATTTTTTCTTTTATATTCAGTATAGCATAATTTTCAATGACAGTGGGTGAACACACTTTAACACATTTTGACGATGTGTGAAGATAGCACAAAGAAATTCACAGGAAACAGTTGAAACATAAAAGGCAACGGGAATGGAGAAAGAGAAACGGGTTAATCAGGCCCTTCATCAATATGTGTGAGTGTAAAATATTTCAATAAGATTTCTTCGTACAATTAATATACACCAATTAATAAATATCTTCCAAAGGCTTTGGTATTCAAGTATGATATAAAGGATAAATACACATTCTGTGGTGAAATGAAAGAAAGATAGATGAGAAAATACATACTTATATTGATTGTGTAAATAAACTACGAAATTTGGTCAACATTCTGAGGGCTCATGGCTCATTGGACTAGAAGGCTGCTGGTATGTAAGATAATACTAAAATGTTAGACTTGAGTCTATCTTTACGACTGCTTAATACTATTGCTTTTTTAGTCAGTATTCCTTTTTATTGTTGTTGTTGTTGGTGGTGGTCTTGGGCCTTGAACTCTGGGCCTGGGTGCTCTCCCTCAGCTCTCCAGCTCAAGGCTAGAGCTCTACCACTTGAGCCATAGAGCCAATTCCGGTTTTCTGGTGATTTATTGGAGATAAGAGTCTCATTGACTTTTCCTGCACAGGCTGCCTTTGAAACTCGGTCATCAGATCCCAGCCTCCAGAGAAGGATTAGAGGTATGAGCCACTGGCGCTCTGCTCCTGTGTACAACATCTTAACCATAAAATAAAATAAAGTAAAATCAAAAAAGGACATGTTTGGAAAATAATTTAAAGTGATAACTTACAGACAAATGAAAATAATAATATACTTATATACCTATATACATATATGTACACATCTGTATATACGTATATATGTATATATATGTATTTATACAAATATAAGTATGAATCTATACATATGTACACATAGTGTGCATACATATGCATTTATTTAAATAGACTTGAATCAGAAATATATTAAGAGCATATTAATGTCAAGGAAATACTATCACCATCTTGAATAAGTTATCAAAACATCCAAATACATATCTCTATAGTAATGTAAAAACAACAAAGGAACATATGGAAAGATCATAACATAGCTAGACATTGCATACATATAGAAATTAGTGATAATAGAAAAAATAAGATAGTCCTGCACAACCATTATTTAGAAATTGGAATCCTTATACAATGGTCTTGGCACTTAAAATGATATAGTCAGTTAAACATACTGGCAATCTTTAAAATATTACACATAGTGTTGCCTCTATGATCCAGCACTTTGAATCATAATTTTATATAAAAATAGATTTCAACATATGTTCAATGAGAAACATATACAAGAATATACATAGCAAAACCTTTTACAATAACATACAATAAAATATTGAAATGCCCATTGAGGATGTTATAAAATTATTCATATGCTTACAAAACAATATACTCTATCCATGAGAAAAATTTACATGGACTTACTTTGCAAATAGTAATATTACATGGGAGAAATGGATAATATAGACTTCATTTTGTAATTATATGTGATTTTTTAAATTGGCCCATCTGTAGAGGTAGAATATGAAATAATAGCTGCTCAAGGGGAGGGTAGGTTGAAATGATGACAGGAAGTGACTACTAATAAATACTGCAGTATTTTGAGAGGGTAGTAATGATAAAATGTTATAGAACTGAAGATGATGTTCTTACTCCAACTCTTTATCATTCTAAGAATCATTTTACTTTATCAAAGAATTGCAGAGTGCTTTTGCATTAAACTTAGGAAAAATTTTAGTATAGTAGTGGATGAATCTGAGTGATAATTTAGAATTTAAAATCACAGAATTCTATAATGTATAACTTTAGTATGTTGATGAATAAGACTATTAATAAAATATGATCTGTGATATATCCTCTGAGTGACTATACATGACACTGTGAGTCAGTGAATATTCTACAAAATTATGCAAATTGAAGGATGAAATAAGATTGAGAAGATGAGGGATAAAGATCATCAAGATGTATTGTATTGGCCATGGAATGTGGTTTAGTGGTAGACTGCTTGCCTTGCATGTGTGGGTTTAATTCCTCAGTACTACATAAACAAAAAATGCTAGAATTGACACTATGACAAAAGTCGTAGAGTGCTAGCGTGAGGAAAAAGAAGCTCAAGGATATTGCCAAGGCCCTGAGTTCAACCCCAGGACTAGCCAAAAAAAATGCATTGAATTAAGCCAGGCACTGGCGGCTCACGCCTGTAATCCTGGATAATCAGGAGGCTGAGGATTGAGGATTGAAGCCAACCCAGGCAAGAAAGTCTGTGAAATTCTTATCTCCAATTAAATTTCAGAAAAATCTGAAAGTGCTACTATGCCTCAAGTGATAGGGCTCTAGCATTCATCCAAAGGCACTCAGAGACAGTGCCCAGACCCAGAGTTCAAACCTCAGGAGAGACAAAAGAAAAAAAAAGCTCACTAAGAACTATTCATAAACTGCTTTGTCAAACAGAATCTCCCATACAACTACTTACAATCAATTAAAATATGATAAAATACAAGTCATTTTGGGAACCAGATATAGATAGTATACACGGGACAAAGTAAATTTTATATCATTTAGTTTGAGTTGAAATTCGTACTATAGTCTTCTTACATCAATTATGAAACTGACAATACAGCCAATTATAGGTCAATTTCCTTGAGGAACAGATTGTATTTTGCAGTTTTTTTCATAGGAAACCATACAGGTGATTTTTTTGACTCTTATTGAAATATATCTGGTATTTTAAAGTAGATTTGTCCTAAGATAATATTAATTTAATCAATCATTTCATTACGGCGATGTGTGTCAGTTATTTTAGAGTAAACCTTATCACTTATAATAAATGAGAGCATACTGTGACAGTCTCCTATTAATATGACAAAATACTTTATAAAATTAATTTAAAAGGGGGAAAGACTAATCTTGGCTTCTGATTTTATGCATTTCAGTTTGTTTCTTTTTTTCTTTTTATTGTGAAAATACTGTACAGAGAGGTTACAATTACATGGGCAAGATAATGAGTACATTTCTTATCAAGCATTGTAGCCTCCTCCTTTGTTTCCCCTTCTAATCCCTTCCCATCCTCCCCAAACCCAATATTCCTCACCCCGACCAAAGTTGTAAAGTTGCACCCCCACCAAAGTTGTACATCTCATTGTTGCAATGGATCCACGTGTATCCCTAATTAAACTATTTGTTTTTTCCCTTTCCCTCCACAAATTTTCAAATACAGTGAAAGCAGGGCTTATACCGTGGGGGAAGGACATACAAATTAACAAAGAAATAATCTTATAAATGTGTTAGAAACAATCACCTGAAAGAAAAAAAAAATCTGAATACATAGCTTAGGATTCATTTCCCTAACATCAAGTCATCTGACATTTTCTGCTTGACTCAGACATATAGTAGTTATTTCAAATAAGGGAAACCATGGGACCTATGTTTCTTTGGGCCTGGATAAATTCACAATATAATTTTTCCAAGTCTTTCCATTTCCTAACAAATGGGCAATGCCATTCTTTCTGATGGAGGCATAGAATTCCATTGTGTATATATACCACATTTTCTTGTTCCAATCATCTACTGAGGGGCATCAGGGTTAGTTCCATATCTTATCTATGGTAAATAATGTTGCAATAAACATAGTCATGCTGATAGCTTTAGTGTGGCCTTGTTTGTTATCATTTGGGTAAATGCCCAAAAGTGGGATTTCTGGGTTGTAGGAGAGCTCTAAGTACTGCTTTCCAAATTGGTTGAACAAGTTTACACTCCCACCAACAATGCAATAATGTTCCCTTCTGAACACATCCCCTCCAGCGTCTGTTGTTATTAGCGTTCTTGATTATAGCCATTCTAACTGAGGTGAGATGGTATCTCAACGTTGTTTTGTTTTAAATTTCTTTTATGACTAGAGAAGTTGAGCATTTCTTCATGTGTCTACTGGCCATTGTTATTTCCTCTTCAGAGAAGTTTCTTTTTAAGTCTTTACTCACTTATTTATTGGGCTGTTGTTTCTTTGAAGATTTGCTGTTGAGGGATTTAATTTTTTGAGTTCCATGTATATTTTAGATATGAGACTCTTGTCTGTTGTGAGGCTAGTGAAGATCTTCTACCAATCTTAGGCTTTCTATTAATCTTGCTAGCTATGTCCTTTGCCATAAAGAAGCTCTGCAATTTCATGCAATGACATTTGTCCAACCTTTCTTTGATTTGTTGTGTTTCTGGGTCTCTATTAAAAAATTTCTGCCTATGCCAAGGAGACCTACAGTTTCTCCTGTTCCATCTTGTAATGTTTTCAGGGTGTCTGCTTTCATTCCGAGGTCTTTGATCCATTTGGAGTTAATTCTGGTGTAGGGTGATATATAAAGGTCTAGCTTTAATTTTCTGCAAATAGTTATACAATTTTGCCAGCCCCATATACTGAAGAGGCTGTCTTTGTTCCATTCTATTTTTTTTTTTAGCTCCATTAGATGTCTATATGTCTGTAGGTTCATTTCTGCGTCTTCTATTCTATTCCATTAGTCCTGAGGTCTGTTCTTGTGCCAGTACCAAGCTATTTTGCTTACTATGGCTTTGTATTAGAGTTTGAAATTTGGTATTGATATTCCTCCAGTACTGTTCTTACTGCTCAGGATTGTTTTAGCTATTTGCGGTCTTTTATATTTCTATATGGGTTTTTGGATTGCCACTTCTATTTCCTTGAAGAATGAGGATGGAATATTGCTAGGTATCAAATTGCATTTGTAGATAGCCTTGGGAAGTATTGCCGTTTTCACGATTTTGATCTTTCCAATCCAGGAGCATGAGAGTTTTTGCCACTTTCTAAGTTCCCTTTGATTTCCTTTTTCAGGATTTTAAAGTTTTCATCATAGAGGTCCTTCACTTCTTTGGTTAAGTTAATTCCTAGGTATTTTATCTTTTTGTGGGGATATTACAAATGGAGTTGGTTTCCTAATTTCAACGACATTTTTCTCATTGTTGGCATACAGAAAAGTCATTGCTTTTTTTAAATTTTTATTTATTTTTATTGTGAAAATACTGTTCAGAGGAGTTACAATTACATGGGCCAGATAATGAGTACATTTCTTATCAAGCATTGTTGCCTCCTCCTTTGTTTCCCCTTCCCATCCACCCCCTGCCCCTCCAGCTAATCCTCCCCACACCCCAACCAAAGTTGTAAAATTCGTTTTCGACATAACAACTTGAACTTCTCACTGTTGCAACGGGTCCATCTCTATCCTTATTTAAACGTCTTCTTTTTCCCCTTCCCCTCCACAAATTTTACCAACGTCAAATACAGTGAAAACAGGGTTTATACTGTGGGGGAGGGACTTACAAAGCAACAAAGAAATAATCTTATAAATGCATTAGAAACAATCGCATGAAAGAAAAATACATTTGAATACATGTCTTAGGGTTCATTTCCCTAATATCACCTTATCTGACCTTTTCTGCTTGAAAGTCATTGATTTTTGAGGGCTAATTTTATACCCTGCTACTTTGCCAAAGTTTTGAATCAGCCTGAGTAATTTTGGAGTGGTGTCTGTGGGATTCTTTAAATACATGATCATGTCATCTGCAAAGAGGGAGACTTTTATTTCTTCTTTCCTTCTTTGGATCCCCTTTATGTTTGCATTTTGTCTTATTGCTGTAGCTAGGCATTCTAATACTAGATTGAAGAGCAGTGGGACAGTGGGCAACCTTGTCTCGTTCCTGAGTTAAGAGGAAATGCCTTTAGTTTTTCACCATTAAGTATAATGCTGGCTGTGGGTTTTTCATATACAACCTTTATTATATTGAGGAATGTTCCATGGATTCCTAATTTTTCCAGTACCTTCATCATAAAGGGATGTTGGATCTTGTCAAATGCTTTTTCTGCATCTATTGAGATAACCATGTGATTCTTATCCTTGATCCTGTTGATGTGATGAATTCTATTAATTGATTTGCATATATTGGACCAGCTTTGCATCCCTGAAATGAATACTGTTTGATCGTGGTGTATGATTTTTTGGATGAATTGTGGATGTCGATTGGCCAAAATTTTGTTGAGAAATTTTGCATCAATTTTCATCAAAGAATTTGGTCTATAGTTCTCTTACTTTGAGTCTCTACCTGGTTATGGGATATGTGTTATGATGGCTTCATAGAATGGGTTCAGTAGTGAACTTTCTCTTTCAATTTCATTGAAGAGTTGGAGGAGTACTGGTGTGAGCTCTGCTTTGAATGCCTTGTAAAATTCCGCTGTAAAATCATCTGGTCCTGGGCTTTTCTTAGATGAGAGGTCTCTTATTTCTATTTCTATTTCAATGCTTGATATGGACCTGTTGAGATGATTTAACTCTTCTTGGTTTAGTTTCGGTGTGTCAATATTTGCTAAGAAAAGGTCCATTTCTGCCAAGTTCTCAAACTTAGTAGCATAAAGTTTTGAGAAGTATTCCATTTCCATTCTCATCTCTGAATTTATTTATTTGGGTGTGTTCTCTTCTTTTTCTGATAAGATTTGCTAAGTGTCTGTCAATATTGTTAATTTTTTCGCAAAGCCAATTGTTTGTTTTATTGATTCTTTCTATGTTTTTTTGCATTGTAATTAATTTAATTCTGATTTAAATATAATTATTTCTTTCCATCTACTGGATTGGGGTTTGTCTTGCTGTTCTTTTGCAAGGAGACTCGTATGCCTCAAATTTTTGGTTTCAGATCAATCCAATTTGTTGATTTAGGAATTCAGAGCTATAAAGTTGCCCCTTAGTACTGCCTTGGTTGTTTCCCAGAGTAGCTGGGAGTTGTATGTTCATTTTTGTTGAATATCATGAAGATTTGAATTTCCTTTCTAATCTCTTCCCTGACCTACTCATGATTCAGCAGTGTGTTGTTCATCCTCCATGTGTTACAGGACTTTCTTTGGGGGCTTTCTAATTTTACTCCCTTGTGGTCAGAGAGAATGCAAGTTATAAGTCTAATGTTTTTGAATTTGCACAAGTTTGTGGCCTAAAATATGGTCTATTTTGAAAAATGTTTCATGTGCTGTTCAGAAAAATGTGTATTCTGATTCTGTTGGGTGAAATAATCGGTAGATATCTGTTTAATCTAGTTGATCTATGCAGTTGTTTAGATCTGCTGTTTCTCTGTTGAGTTTTTGCCAAGTTGATCTATCTAGTGTGGAAAGTGTTGTGCTAAAGTACCCAACAACTAATGTCTTTGGATTTATCTGGGATTTGAGGGAAAGTAGTGTTTCTTGGATAAATTTGGGTGCTCAATTGTTTGGCGAATAGATATTTAGAATTGTAATATCCTCCTGAAGGAGAGATCCCTTAATTATTTTGTTGCGACCTTCTCTATCTCTTCTTATTAATTTTAATTTGAAGTCTATTTTATCTGATATTAAGATTTCAACTCTTGCGTGTTTATGAGGACTGTTTGCTTGGTAGATTTTGTTCCAGCCTTTCACATTGAAAATGTGTTTGTTTTTATGGGCAAGGTGTGACTCCTGAAGGCAATACATAGAAGGTATGGCGCCACTGCCACTGTAGCTGTGGCTGCTGGCAAGTGCTCAGATCTGTCTCCTTGCCTGGGTTTTCCCTCTCTGGCCTAACTCTCTGTCCTGTGATGACACACTTGGTATGATTCTCTGGCTTAGGACTGTTCATTGGAACACTAAATCTGCTTTTATGCGAGAGCTTGGTTTGCCTCCAGCTTCTCCTCTGCCATCTTCCCGGAACTCCTCAGTTTATTTTTCTTATCCTCATTGCTTCGGGTTGGTGGTGACATATTACCCCATGTCAGGAACATGTGATGGAGTATGTGTATTCATGGAAGCCAGGAATTAGATAAGAGGAGGAATGGGATGGGAGAGGGAGAAAGAGGAGGAGGGGAAAACGGAGAAGGAGAAGGACAAGGAGAAGGAGAAGGAAACGTGAAGAAAAAGAAGGAAGAGGAAGAAAGGACTTTGATCTTAACATCCTCTTTGATCACAAGTTCTCAGTAACCAAATCTCTACAACTATGCCCACATGAAAGGGTTCACCTTTTTATGGCAACATAATGAAAGATAATTATTAATCTCTATCCTTTATGATTTAGGATTTAATTTCTAAAGTGGTGGGTAAATATTTCTATACATTGCAATAACTTCTGTTCCTAGATATATACTTGAATTAATCAGAGAAGCTATTTGACATGGAGGTGGTTATACTATTGCTGGAGAGCTATTTTGAGTGCAAATTCATTTTATTTAACAGATAAGGAAGCTTCAAGAGATTTCATTTTGTGATTTTCAAAATTGACTATTTCATCTACCTCATAATGACTTGAATTATTCATAATTTTATGATATTGCCATTCAAATTTTTGTCATCTAAAGTGAGGTTCTTTCTTTCTAGTCGAAGGAAAAATAAATACTATCACAATCACTTATTTCTTAATTATTCTATAGAGTAGGTATAATATGAATTTCCTACCATTCAAAAATAAGTTATATTCAAGTCTATAGGAATAATGGCATAAGTCATGAAATATCTTGCTTTATCTCATATGGAGATTGATTCAATTTCTAAAAATCACTGTTGACATAAAATACATAAAATTCAGTGTTTCTGTGAAATGTCTTGGTAATAAAACCTCAGAAATACATGACCAGTATCTAAGATTTTTATATACTCAAAAAATGTATGAATCTATACTTTAGGTTTAAAAAAAAGTTTAGGTTTAAAAGAGGAAAAAATCATGTGACCGCAGTAGATAATGATTTAATGAAAAATTGCTTCATTCACCCTGAAAGAGCATATTGCTTTTAGCTTACATGAGAAATTTGATTAATGATCCCTTTGTCGCTTTTGAATAATAGGATATTTCAATTTGTGCAAAGATTCTGTCATTTAAACCTTCGAGTGTATATTTTTTCATAAAAATTAAAACTATTTTTCACAGAGCAATTTCAGGTTTAATTGCTAAATAAATATGTAAATGTTAATTTGTTAAATTGAGCCTCTAGAATTCAAATAATAAGAAATTTGTTTTATTCGTAGATATATTATATCTGTGCTGAATATGGTATCTCAATCTTGTGATCCTCACTACTCAGGAAGCTGGGGTTCAAAGCCTGCCTTGGCAACAAAGAAATCATCTTATAAATATGTTAGAAACAATTGAAAAGAGAAAAAAAATTGAATACTTATCTTGGGGTTCATTTCACCTAACATATACTTATCAGACCTTTTTTGCTTGTCTCAGAAATGTCCCTCCCCCATGGTTTAACCCCTGCTTTCATTGTGTTTGATATTGGTATAATTTGTGGAGAGGAATAGAAAAAAAATGTGGTTTAAATAAGGATTCAGGTCGACACATTGCAACAGTGAGATGTAAAAGTTGTTATGTAGAAAAACGAACTTTACAAGTTTGGCTGGGGAGTTGGGGCAGAGAGGGTGGGGGGAGAGATGGGCAGAGTTGGGAAGCAGAAACAAAGGAGAAGTCAACAATGCTTGATAATAAATGTACTCATTACCTTGCCCATGTAATTGTAACCTTTCTGTACAGTATTTTCACAATAAAAAGATTAAAAAATAAAAAAGCCAGCCTTGTCAAGAAAGTTTGTGAGTCGCATCTCAATTAATCACACACACATCACAACACACACGCAAATGCACACAAAGCCAGAAGTGGAGTTGTGGCTCAAATGTGGCAATATCCTTGAGGGGAAAAACTCACTAAAGGATAGGTCTTGAGTTCAAATCACAAGAACAACACATACAAACAATATTATGTCTAAATTTTTATTTTAGTTTGAAGAAATAATAACAAAAGTAATATTTGTTACATTTCTCACAATTTCTGTGAAGTTGTTTTTAGTACAATTTGTCCTAAGATATAACATAGGTTATTAAAATTAATATTAATCTAGTGTATTTATAGTTATTCATAACACCTTGGAGTACAACAGTTGGTATTTTTTCTATAGCAGTAAGAAACATTGTGAGTAAAAGAAAGAAAGTAAGAATGGTAGAAGAAAAAGAATGAAAGAAAGGAAAGAAAGAGAAAGAAAGAAATAAAGGAAGGAAGGTAGGAAGGAAGGAAGAAAGAAAGGAAGGAAGGAAGAAAGGAAGGAAGGAAGAAAGAAAGGAGAGAAAGAGTTAGGGATGGAGGGAAGGTGGAAGTAAGGAAAGAAGAAAAGAAGGAAGGAAAAAAAGAAGGAATGAAGGAACCAAGGAATGAAGGAAGCGAGGGAGGAAGGGAGGGACAAAAGCAATTTATTTTATAAAATCTGCTATTTAGCCCAACATAAACTTCATATAATTATCCTTTTAGTAAGTGCAAATTTGAAATTTTCATTACTCTGCAAGTTCGCCATGCATGAATGAAACCAACAAATGAAGAATCAGGTAAAACCAGATGAATCTGTTTGCAAATGCAGTAAATATGTACACAAATCTTTTACTCATTTTCTATACATCATCAAATAATTATATGCAAACAATTTACATTTAGTTATAAATATTCTAAAAATTGAGGTAACCAAAGGATGTCAATATATTATATAATGTGAATACTAGTAATTATAGTGCTGTTAATATCCCTGTTATCATATATATTAATTGTAATAATTTTATTATGTATTTCATCAGAGAAACTAGCACCCTCTGATTTTGGTGTCTGTGGGAGTCCTAATAGTGGACTGTAATTAAAATCAAGGGAGATCTGTATTTGTTGGCTCAAACGAATAATTCTGAAAGCAATTAACTCATCAGAGATTGTTCAAATATATCAGAAGGGCCCTAGTAAGGCTGTACTACATTTACATGATTACCTATCATGTGATTCAAGAGCCACTAAACCATCATACTTCACTTTGCCATCACTATAATTATTCCCATTGTAAGAAGAATCATTCACATAATTCACATGATATAAGATTGTCCTTAAGTAATTATCTTCTATGAAATAATACCCAAATGATACACCACACTGAGTTAAAGAAAAAGTTGCAAAGTGTATTGGACGATGTAACTTTTTCCAGATACATGTGTTGCAATTCTAGTCCCCTGCTTGGTGACTTAGAATGAACCTTTCAAAGATGACCCAGCAATAATGATCCTAATAAAAGAAGCCGAATATGTGAAGCTGCTATGTGAAGGTCCAGAAAATAGATTATATTGAAGCAGAAAGTGGACCCCCATAAGACAAAGAATTAGGCTGGGAAGGTGGCTCAGTGTATGTATACATACATACATACATATATGCATACATATATATGTATATACATATATACATACATATATACTTTTAAATTGGGATCAATAAAATTTTATATATATATATATATATATATATGTTGTATATACATATAAAATTCTTGATCTCTTTTTACAATGAGAGGCATCTGGGCTGATTCTGTATGTTGGTTACAGAAAACAATACAATCTTGAACATGATTGGGCTAGTAGCTTCAGTGTGTCTTGTTTTTGCTCAATTGGATAAATGCTCATAAGTAGAATTGCTGGATCATAGGTAGTTCACCATTCAGTTCTGTGAGCAATTTCCATGATGTTTTCCAGAGTGGTTGAACAAGATTACATTCCAACCAACAGTGTAATATAGTTTCCTTTGAGTTACATCCCTATCAGTATCTGTGATTGATTGTTTTTTTATGATATTGCAACAAGAGTGAGATGAATCTCACTGTTGTTTGGATTTGCATTTCTTTAATGGAGAGAGTTTTGTCTATTTCTCATTCTTACTTCTTCTTCTAAGAGGTTAAGTCTTTATCCCATATATTAATTGGGTTCTTGTTTATTTGAGGGTTTATTTTGTTGGATTTAACTTTTTGATCTCTAAATATGGATTAGTTATGAAAACCCTTGTCTGATCCTTAGGTAGAAAAATCTTCTTCCATTCTGTTCTGCTTCTATATATCCTGCTAACTTTTTCCTTTGCTATGAAGAAACTCTTCAGTATGATACAATTCCATTGATCCAGAAAGAATGATATTAGACCACTCATAAGGAAATGGAAAGGCTTGGAACCAACTTATATTAACTGTAGAAAGACAAACTCAAAGAAATATAAGTTGCCTGATTTCCCTAATTTGTTGTATTAGAATGTACCTCTAATTCTACAAGTAAACACACTTGGATGGTAAAAGAGAAAACATTACACTTTGACATGATAAACTATATGGGATTCTAAACATTTATACAGTGAGATCAAAGGAGGATGCCCTTTGGAGAGGATCACAAAGGGTCAATGGCTATATGAATATTTTAATATAAAATGATCTCCAAGAAATGATAATGAGAGTTTTTTTTTATTATTTTGCTTTTACCTTCTGTGTTCTGATGTTGTCTTTTTTATTAATTTATGCACTTTTGGTCTTATGTGTAAGTGTGGAAAAGGCAAAGGGGAACACAGAAATGTTGGGACAAAGGGTTAACAAATGCAGCACTGCTACTCAATAGATACTTCATTGTAAATGAACTATGCAACTTATGGGAGAGATAGGTTAAAGGGAAAAACTGGGAGAACATGAGGGAACAGGCGGCACTGTTCAAAAAGAACTGTGCTCATTATCTGACTTATGTAATTGTAACCCTTCTGTACATCATCTTTATAAAAGAAAAATGGACCTCATAATCAGGCCAGAGTAGCTAAAATAATATTAGATAAAATAGGCTTTAAATTAAATGTGGTGTGACAGTAAAAGGAGACAAAGAAGGACATTAAATATTGATAAAGAAATCTCTCCATCAATGCCCTGAATCCTAGAGCTCCCAAATTCATCAGACAAATATTACTTAACCTAAAAATAGGCATACATACAAATACATTGTTGGATATTTTGACATATCATTCGTACCTCTGGACAGGACATCCAGGTAAAAATGTAGCAATAAAACTTCAAAACTAAATAAATGCATTTACAATCTATGCCTAACAGGTATCTACAGAATATTTCACCAGACAATGTCACAATATATATTCCTTTCAGCAGCCCATGGAATCTTCTCCAAAGTAGATGACATCTTAGATCACAAGGAAAATCTGTCAAAATTCAAAAATAAAAATGAAATTATTCCTGTATCCTGTGAGACCACGATGGGACCAAATTAGATCTCAGCATCAAAAGGCATCACAGGAAATTCTGAAACTCACAGACTGAATAACACATTGCTAAATAATCAGTGAGTCACTGAAGAGATATGGAGGGAATTTCCAACATATATGAAATTCAGTGGAAGTGAACACACCAAATACTACCACATCTGGGACACAACAGCACAGGCAATACTCAGAGGAAAATTTATATCTTTGAATATGTACAACAACAAATTAGAACAATCTGGAATCAGCACTAATGATGCATCACTACGACCTTGAAAAACAGGAACAAGCCAAACGAAAAACTGGTAGACAGAAATAATACAAATTAGATAAAAGAAATAAATGAATCAGAGTCTGAAAAGCCCATACAGATAATCATAATTGACTTTATCTACTAGTAGCTCACAAATATGCCCAATGAATGTCAACGTAGCTGTTTTCAGAGACTCAACCAACTTCTATGATTCTAAGAAAAAACATTTTGTTTGCCTTTTTCTTTCTTTTCTTTTCTTTTATTTGTGAACATACTGTACAGAGGGGTTACAATTACATGGGCAGGATAATGCATACATTTCTTACCAAGCATTGCAGCCTCCTCCTTTGTTTACCCTTCACCTCCCTTCCCAGCCTTCCCCCTTCCCCCCCCATCCTTTCCCCCTCCCCCCCTCACCGACATTGTAAAGCTCGTTTTTGACATGACAATTTTTACTTCTCATTGTTACAACAGGTCCACCTGAATCCTTAAACGACTTGTTTTTACCCATCTCCTCCACAAGTTATACTGACATCAAATATAGTGAAAGCAGGGGTTATACTGTGGGGGAGGGACATACAAAGCTTGTTCTTATTAAGTTGATTTATAGATGGATTACAATTACATGAGTCAGGTAATGAGTACATTTCCTTTGTAAAATGTCTTCAGTTCCCTCACTTGTTCCCAGTCCCACCATCTTGTCCCCACCCATGTGTTAAATAGTTCACTTTCATGAGTGTTCAATGAAATCCACTGCTGCAATTTTTTATTCTTTCCCTAAAACTCTGTGCCCACCCCTCACCTTCTTGAAGACAACAATGAATTTACCAGGCATAAGGTAATGAAGACTGAATCAGCACAAACTATACACAACAACAAACACAAAACAAAAAAGCAGTTTTCTGTTTCCATATCTCATGGCTTGTTTGGTTATATAAATCTTGTTATATAAATATAATTGTGTTTATCATAAAGCCAATACAGGAATTAAGGTGTGATAACATAATTTTGCTTCCTATTTAATAATGCTTTTTATTTTAATATGAAAGTTGTAAGTAACACAATTCAAGTCCTAGTGAAATTTGAAGGCTCAGACTTAAAGTTTAATTTACAGAATGTGTCATAGTTCCATTTTGGAAACCAAATTGAAAAACAGGCATGTGTTAGCCTAAGGAATATCATTATTTCATGTGTAAAAAAAGTAAAATATATATAATATTAATTTAGTGGAAATAAGGAATAAAAAACTTATGCAATGCATCAATTCCATAGATGATAAGATCTATTGATAAAATTAATAAAACTTGTTTTGAGTAGATTACTTAAGACATGAAGCAAGTGATAATTTTCTTTTTTAGGTGAAATTGATATAGAAATCAAAGCCCAAAGATTGCAGAGTTCTGTGTGCTTGATACGTGTCAATTTACACATATGCTTGGCTCATCACAACATAATTCGAAGATAACTGAGAACTGGACTAGAATAAAAAAATCACGCAAATGTTTAGCTGTATTTTGTGACTAAATATTTCTCTTTCATATTTTTTATTTTACTTGAAAAATCTGGTAAATTTAAGTCACATCTACAATAATGTGAAATAAACAGCCCCTAGCTCCTTAAAAGGCAACCAATAAGAAAAAAATCAAACAACAAAGAAAAACGTTGAACCTCATTTTACACATGGTCTTTGTATATTCTGGTGCTTTGCAATTGTGGATTATGTGACTATCCCATGAATCTGGACTCAATTCACAAGGGCTACTGGGAGGAAATTTCAAAATCTAGAGCAGCTAACAGAGCTGTGCAGTTGTTCATAGGTTTCACTATAGTCCCAACTGGACATCAACTGTAAAAAGGAAATAATTCTACTGCTTTGCAGGCAAGAATGTAATGAAAAGCGTACTTTTATTTTCTTAGATGAAAAAAGAAGACCACACTTTAAGAGCTGACTAAAAGATCAGCCCTTTGAATAACAGTGCCATTTTTAAGGCACTCTAGATAATTCAAGTCCCTCATCCCTCCACAACCATTAATGCCATTCACAAATCATTGCCAAGGGGAATTTCCATTTCTATTTGATATTTCAAATGGCTTAGGAGTAACATAAACAATATTTCAAGTTGTTGAGAAAATTTGATTTAGAATCAGCAAACAAATCAGATTCAACTTCATAGTTTAGGAAAAATGAACTAAGAAATATGGCATGTTCTTTGTAATTTAATATTAGAAATTAGAGCAAAATGCCAGAAAGAGATTCTTTAAGAAGGAAGCAGAAGTCTTTGATAAGATATATTAAAGATTACCAAGGGACAAGTAATTTTATCTACATTTTCTATTATATGATAGCATTTTTGTCTGCTAATCACAGAGACTCAAGAAGATTTTTAATTATTATATGAAAATTTCATCATCATGATTGAATGAAATCAAGGAATAGATGGCTCAATAGCTGGTTGGTTCTGTTAAATAGTCCCATTATTTTGAATGATCTGGTGTTTTGTATGTGTGGAATTATGAATGTATTTTTTGACTGGGCAGGAAAGTTTGATTATTAGATCATTGTCTGATACCCAATGTCAGGAACCTAACCTGAGTCAGAGTGGTAATTATGTTTGTGTGTGCCTGCCAGTCTGTATTTAGAAGGAAATATCTTATTTCCCTCATGGTATATACTTAATTCTATTAGTTATACTGCATTATTGACAGCAGATAAAGGTAATTAACATTTTGAAACATATGTTTATGTTCCTATGATTGCATGAACAAGCTAAAAAGTTATGTTTGGCTTATGAGTTTTGTGGAAGGTCAGCTGAAAGTATAACCATTTGGAACCTTGAGAAAGATATCATTGGCAATCATTTCAGTGTACATCAATTTTAGACAACACTTGCAAGGGTATGTATCCTATATGTAAATTCAACATTTATTGATTTTCCAAAGCAACACTATTATAGAAATTTGTAGGAAAACAAGTTAAATTATGGAAACACAAAAGTAATGTGACTATTGCATAGTTTTACATTTTAGTTTCGTCAAGTAAAAATACCAATTATTTCTACTGTATAGGAAGGAAAAACCTGAATATTACAGTTTGTGCCATATTTCACATTGGGAAGCTTTGTCTATATCAATTACTTTATTTCTTTTGTTTCTGCTTTCCTATTTATAATGCTTCTTCTCATACTATTCTAAGGACTTTTTCTTTCTCCCAGTTTGGGGCTTAAACATACCTCATGATCTCAGTTTGTTTGCTAACGATAACCAGTCTACCATTTGAACCATGCCTCCAGCCCAGAAATTTTTGTAGTTAATTGGAGATAGAACCTCATGAACTTTCCTACCAGGTGGAAAACCATTATCCCACAAATCTCATCCTTCTTAATAACTAGGATTATATAGATGAGTCATAGATCCTAAGAATCAATGACTTTTCATGTCTTATAGATTCCACATGTTTACTAGCAATTGTAATAACAAACGACCACAGATTGGGTAGCATTAATATTGTAAATACATTGCCTCTGAGTTGGTGGAACTAGAACTCCAAGATCAGAGTTGGCTTCTTCTGAGTCCTCTTTTCTTGGCATATTCAAGGCCTTCTGCGTCTCTTGGAGGAGACATCAACTTAAATGCTACCTTTGAGATTCTGTTTTCATATGCAGTCACTTTCTAAGACAATGAGTTTTTTATCGTTAGTATGATTTCAGTGGGACACTATCCAACACATAGCATATTACTTAATGGGTAAAAGAAAATCTCTAATAGAAAATTATTTGGGGCATGGAATTATGGTTATACTTTAAAATATAGCAAAAGAGGTAAAGGTTTTAATAGAGCTTGTAAAACGAGTTTGAAGTCTTGACCTTAGACATGCCAAATTCTTATCCTGGCACATACTTAAATTCCTAGCGGTACTGGAGGATTGAACCCAAAACCCTATACTTGTGAAACAGCATCTCTACTACTACCATATCTGCAGATTATAATTGGATTGCTTATTTTGAGGTAGTATCATTATGCCTGGGCCTTCTTGGACTGCAGTCCTCCTAACACAAGCATAAAACATTGCACCCAGCAAATGGTTAGAGTATCTGAAACTACTTTTTGTGTCTGGGCTTGCCTGGAACTGGAATTCTCTAATTTTTGATACCCAAGAATATAACATTACAGAGTTGAGCCACTTTATCTGGTAAAAGTGTACAATTTCAAAATATCTCGATATTGCCTATATTTCTGCTTAACATATATAGCTAACGTTAATTTTCTCCCTCTTTTGTTTAGTACACTGAGTTGAAAATATTGGTTTCTTGATATACACGGCTTTGTTTTGGATGGAATCCCATCACAATAAAAAAATCTCCCAAAAGCTTATGTCAAAAATCATGGAAAACAAGACTTCAGGTTGGAAAGAAAACTCTGTTCCTTAAGGTATAAATGCAGTATGTTTATAGTGTTAGTCAATGTTTAAGTATGAGGAGGAAGGCAGAAATGTGAAAGATGTCAAGTCTCTGTAGAAATTCTGTAGTTGTCACTTTATGTTATCTTCCTTCCTTAAAGCTTGTTTTATTAAAACCCTCTTGGTGTATATTGGTTGGACTGATTGGTAATCTTCTTCAGGAAATGAAGCTGATTTTAGAAGGCTGATGGTGTGGTAAATAAAGGAATGATAAGAATGTGCACAGATATTGTCACAGAATGAGCCGACCAGGTTAACTACTGAACAGCAAAACAAAGCAAAGTTTCAAGTCTGATGATCCACATTGGAATATATATAGATAGATACACATACATATACACATATATACATACATACATGAAAAATTAAATCTCCAGTAGAATATAGAGAAACTTTGCATGACAAGTATTAAACTATATCAAACTGGTTGCAGGAACATTACAGTAAAATATCAATAGAATAGCAGTGATTTTGCATAGATTTTGTAAAGGATGAAAATTCTTCTCTCATTATATACTTTACAAATATTCTTAGTATGTTTTAAGTTTTGTGTGTGTGTGTGTGTGTGTGTGTGTGTGTGTGTGTCTGTGTGTCTGTGTGTGAAAATACCGTACAGATTGGTTACAATTGCATTGGCATGTTAATGAGTACATTTCTTATGAAACATTGTTACCTCTTCCTTTGTTTCCCCTTACCATCCCTCCCGTCTCCCCCTCTGGACCCTCCCTGCCACTCAGAGCCAAAGTTGTAAGTTTCATTTTCCTACATAACATCTTGTACATCTCATTGTTGCAATGAGTTCACATGTATCGCTTTTTAAACAATTTGGTTTTTCCCTTCCCCTCCACAAATTATACCAACATCAAATACAGTGAAAACAGGGTTAAGTTTTATATATATATATATATATATATGTATATATATATATATATATATATATTATAGTAGGGGCATCTACACAATCTTGAAATTTGGAATTACACAAAATATGCAACCTGGCTAGGCACTGGTGGTTCAAGGATGTAATCTTAGCTAGTTAAAAGGCTGAGATCTTCAGATCCCAGTTCAAAGCCAGCTTGAGTTGGAAAGTTCATTAGATTCTTATCTCCAATTAACCATCAGGGCAAACGGAGTTCCAGTTTAGATTGTATGTCAAGCACTGGCCTAGAACACAACCCAGGCCATGAGTTTAAGCCCTAGGATCAACAGAAACTAAAACATAAATTAAAAAATGGAGTTAGATATTTTAGAATGAAGCACAATTTTATATACTCTACATTGTTAGGAAGACTAGACTTCTGTGTTAGCTTTATAACCTACCATAGTAAGTGATACTGTCCATTCACTAAACAGAAAGGCTTACTCAGATTAACAAGTTTGAAGGTTTCAGTGTATGTTCAGTTGGTTTTATTGCTTTGGGGGCCTATGACAAGACAATGTCAAGGTGGGGAGGATGTCAGAGAAAAGTTTTGACGTAGAATGATTAAATGATAAAAGAAGAATGTATATGAGTATCTATGGTCTCATAGGTTTCACGCGGAAGAACTTAATCTCCATAAGAACTACTCAGGTATTCTCCACAGTCTGGTAGGAAATAGAAAGTCTTTAACACATAGGTCTTTCTGGGGCATTCTAAATTCAAATGGCAACATCTTCACCAATGATAAGGACTTGTCCAGGGGTGGAAGCAACTGGATATTTCTATAAATTCTAATCAGTGTCCAGCAGACTAAATATTTTATGGAATTCCTATTAAAATATTTTTTGCAAACTGACTGGGTCTTTATACTACATATGTGTATATCTGTGTGTTTGTATGTGTGTACTTTTGTGTTCGAATAAAAGTATTAGTATGTCCTTTCGTTTTTCTTCCCATACCATGAAAGTCTGCCACAATTCCCAATCAAATCCTATCCAAGATTCAAACATTAATGCTATCCCAAAAGTTTTGCATGCCAACCCAAGTACATCCACCTCGTTTAAGATGTCTATGGTATAGGAAAATTTTAAGTCTTCCAATTACATTGTCACCAAGGAAACAGCATACAATATTTCTTTTAAAAATACCTAGATTGTTGAACACTTTACCCAGAAAATTGAAGGAGTATACTTTATTGTATTTAATTTAAATATTTAGTCACTTAAATGTATGTTCTATATCTACAACTTAGAGCCCTATTAAACTACATACTTGCAAAACTTATCTATTACCATCTTCCATGAAGACAGTCCTTGCTGAAAACAAACCAGATGTGGTAAACAAATTAATATGTATGCCATTGTCAAATGCTGTTGTTCTAAAGCATGGAAGTAACAGAGCAATTAATGCCTGTGAACAGCTGGTTCTAAGGAGTATGAAAAGTGATTACTATGTACCCTAAGTGGAAAAATCCACAGATGTTTCAGGTTGTGCTGCATTGTTGGCATTTGTGAGATATATTTTGGAAAGCACTATGAATGAAAGCATGCTATTTCATAAAACTTTTCTGAAGGCAAACTTATTGAAGCAAACCAAAGAATGGGATTTTTTTCCTTAACAAATGCTTTCTGGGTATATTGTGCTGTACACTATAATGATGAAATGATCATTTCTTTGGAAAAGTAATGAAAAACACTGTCACCTGTTGAATTTCTTTTTAAAGTATCTTAAATGACAAGGATGAGGAAATTTAAATGAGTTCATATTATCCAGTATTACTTTAATTTTATATTATAAGTTAAAACAAACTGACAGAGTATTAGTCCATCAAGATTTACAGAGTAAGTTTCTGGCATATATTTTCTTTTGTTACTCTTTTTTTTTGGGGGGGGTGATATAAATATATTTTTGTCAAAAAGGCAACTTGGTCTTAACCATTACCCACAAAATTTATGCGGTTATAGAATCTGAGTTCTTTTTGATTAATTTAAGACAATACTAGGTTCATTTTATGTCAACACAAAATATAAAAACCAATGACATTTTCACTGAACATCCACTCATAAAAAACCATGAATTAATAAAGTAAAACTCTATGTCAATTTTTTGTTGGTTGTGGGCCTTGAATTCTGGGCCTGGGCACTCTGCCTCACCTCTTCAGCTCACAGCTGCCACTGTACCACGTGAGCCACAGTGCAGTTTCTGGTTTTAGGTGGTTTGTTGGAGATAAGATTCTCACAGATTTTTCTGCCCAGGCTGGCTTTGAACAACTATCCTCAGATCTCAGACTCCAGAATAGCGAGGATTACAGGAATGAGCCAACAAAGCCCAGATCCAAGTCAATTTTTAAAAAGCAAGCTTTGATACTTCTGGTTTTTCCAATAAACAATTTTATTTTTTCAGCATTAGTTTATAAAACTATGTGTTATTTTTAGATGTAACTGGGATTTTTCAAACGATTCAAGTATAATTTTTACTATTACTCTGTATCTCACAAAAATTCACTATTATTGACTTTGCACAGTCAATTACAAACTATCTTACACACTAGTATTATTACATTCTATATTGCATATAGTGTAAAATGAAAATAATTTGCACCATTTCATATAAATTACTAGGTGTTATTTTAGCATTATAAATTCACATTTGTGGTTTTACAATAAGGGAAAAAAGATTTTAGAGTTAAAATAAAATATCAATGTGTAGAGTGTCCCAATTGTGTCCCAATTAAAACAAAAATTCTGAGTTCCTACAGACAAAATTATTTTCCTTTTACTAAGACTTTGAAGTAATACCTTTGGAAATAGTGAGGAAAAGGGAGCAGAATTCAACTCACATCAATCCATTTCTCTGTTATTTTGCTATCCCCTTCACTAAGACCTGCCCGCTCCCACTTGCCAGTGTCTCTCTTAGAATTCTATTTGGGAAAGTTCTAAGTCACTGACTATTTTTGTACTTCCTGTTATATGAAACAAAATATATACACAAAACTCTTGAAATAAAATGTACACACATGTTAAAGTCACCACAGCTGGAAAAACAATAAAGAAATGGATCTCCTCCAGGAACACAAACATGTTGGGCCCAGTTTTTTTTAAGTACAAAACCTCAAATACATGTTAATTTGAGTAGAGCTATAATTATAGCTGTCACTCAGAAATAAGGTTGTGCTAATTAAATTCATCTGTATGAACCTAATATAGCAGATCTTTTGTATCAAATTGTTTAAAACAAATGTAACTATATATTAAGAAAGATCTGCACATATTTAAAAGGAAAAATGCTATAGTATTAAATCACAAAAATCATGACATACTAAAAAAATTCAGAAATGCAATGAATAAGTCCAATAGTATCAATATTGAGACGTAAATACCACTGATTTAACAAGAACAAAATATACAAATAATAGAATTTGAACAGTGTGCTTGAGTGTACATAATTTTAAACTGCTCCAAATTACACTGTTTGTAGATTACTGAATGTGGGTTATCTAAAGGAAAACATCAGCACATTACATAAATGAAATTAAAAATCTCATGAAAAGAGAATAGTAGTTTCTGGAAAATACTATTTTAATAATTGGTGGTCAAAATGTCTCTAGTACTGACAAAATTGCATACCTATTTAGTTAGATGCAAAAAAGACCCAAGCTACTCGAGCTGATTTGAAACTTTGGCAAAGTATACAACTATAGCATTATAATGCAATTTGATTCTGGCATGGAATTCATTTCATCTTTGATCTGACAAATGAATACATGAAAGAACATAGCTTCTCCAACTAAATATCAAGACCTAACTAAGCATAAAATAAGAAAAGTCATCATGCAAGCCGTATTACAACTGGGGTAAAAGAAATATAAGTCATACTGATTCTGTATTTATTTTAATTGTTGATTTTTTCATAAATTATTTCCTTTAGCTTGCATTTTCAAAACATTGTGTTACATGATGTATATTTGGCAACTAATTTTGGATGCCTCTTTAAATTTTGTTGAGTATAATGTTTCACTTCAGTTCCTAACCCATGAAATGATGTTGTATACAAAACAAATGCTAATAACCACTGTTTATAATACGCAAAATCACATAATATGACACCAGTAAGTATAGGTTAACATTTTGATATCATGGTCTCATGACTGATGAGGCCTATCTGCATGAGTATAGTTGTACCTAAATTTAACCACTGTTAAAAAATGTTTATATATTTATCTGTCTCCCATCAGAGATTAAACCTGAGTCTAAAGCCTAAGGAAAATGATAAGGTAAGAATTTAGCTATTCTGGATATAAAGTAAACAAAATGCAGCATAGAGTAAATCACTGGTTTAAAGTCAAGCTATTTCTCCAAAACATTCTAAGCATTTCCTTACAATGTGTATTATTCTCAAGAAGGGAATGGGGAATGTGAGGACTAACCAAGTACTGTCTTCAAATATACATAATTTGTATTTAGCCCTTTATTTCACAATAAGCATTTTTGATGAAAAAAAAACTGTTTGAATAATTAATTTTCTGGTCAGGTATAATATATCCTAGTTGCATAAACCAAACTCCATTCATAAAATGGAATATTGCAATTAAGTAAAAAAAAAACGTATTCAATAAATAGCAAAAAGTGTATACCTATAGAGAATATTTTGAAGAATGCATTAGAAATATTCTAATATAATACTTAATTTGATTGAACAATTTCACATTGACAGTAATTAACTAGAATACTTTAATGCTAATTGGACAAGATTGTCTTTCTAAATGAGCAAAGCCTATTTCTCCTTTTAGTTTGTCAGGGAAATAACTGACAAAAAAGGAAATTAACATATGAATCTATAACAACTGGAATGAATTTTTCTTTTTATTAAAAAATAATAATTTCACAAAGTAATTTTATTGCATTATACACATATGTCCACATAATGTTGCTTATTAAATTTTATTCCTTTTATTAATTCATTATCCTATTTTTATACTGAAATTTTATTATGTGATCATACTAACTTATGAAGTATTTGAACGTATTTACTCCACACTACTTCTCTTCATCTCCTCATTCACTTTTTTCCAAACTCAATCAGTTCCATCGTTTATTCGTGGGTCATTCATTTTATTTTCTGGATCTAGAGTCTACATGTGAGAAATCTAGTATTTGTTTACACAGTACGGCTTATTGCTTTAATATGAAGGTTTCCATTTCTATCTATTTTCCTGAAGATGAAGGTATTTCATTACAATGAGTGGCTAAATAATATATCATTGTGTATATATGCATAAATATATATATTACAATTTCTTTATTCAATCAATGATTAAGGAACATGTAGGTGAATTATGTGTTCATTTTTTAATGGGAGAAGGAAGGATAGAAATAATGATGTTTGGATTGAGAAACGTGATCTTTAGGTTGGCACTCTATTTGAAACATCCTCCCAGCTGCACTTTCATCAGTATTTCAATAATGCATTATATTTAAAATATGATATTTAATTACATTTGTGAAGGTGTTCTTTTACAGTAATTATTTTTTATTAAAGTGTTACATTTAGTATGTCATGTGAGTATGGGGATGTATGTGAACATGAATATGCATGCATGTTTGTAGGGAAGCTGAATGTATATGAGATACAGAATACAAATAAAAGTTTGAGACCTATAAGTTGCTAAATTGATATATATGTCCAGTTTGTGGAGTGTGATTTCAAGATCACATTTTGGTAGGTTTCATACCAAATAAGTAGATGTTTCTAATCCAAAATCTTTTTTTTTTAATCTTTCTTTTTTTTATTATTTTATTTTATTTTTTTTGTGAACACACTGTACAGAGGGGTTACAATTACATGGGCAGGATAATGCGTACATTTCTTATCAAGCATTGCAGCCTCCTCCTTTGTTTACCCTTCACATCCATTCCCAGCCTCCCCCACACCCAATCCTCCCCGCCTTCACTTCCCCCCCCCCCCCGCACCAACGTTGTAAAGCTCGTTTTCGACATGACAAATTGTACTTCTCATTGTTGCAACAGGTCCACCTGTATCCTTAAACGACTTGTTTTTCCCCATCTCCTCTACAAGTTATACTGACATCAAATATAGTGAAAGCAGGGGTTGTATTGTGGGGGAGGGACATACAAAGCAACAATGAGATAATCTTATAAATGCGTTAGATACAATCGCATGAAAGGAAAAAAAAAACATTTGAATACATACCTTAGGGTTCATTTCCCTAACATCAACTTATCTGACCTTTTCTGCTTGACTCATACATATACTAGATATTGCAAATAAGGCAAACCATGGGACCTATATTTCTTTGGGCCTGGCTTACTTCACTTAATATAATATTTACCAAGTCTTTCCATTTCCTAACAAATGGTTCCTATTTGCTATAAAGTAAATCAAGCAGAGAAATCAGGTTAAGATCTGAAAGAGCCTTTAAAAAAGTCTTTGACCTTGAAAATTGTCCTGGGTATGAATTTTTGGAGAAATATCCCCATTCAAAATAGAAGGACACATTTTTTAACATTATGTTGGTACTGGGTTTTGAACTACTGGCCTTGAGCTCTATCTGAGCATTAATTCTCAATGTTTGGACGATACCACCTGAGTTACACCTTCACTTCTTCCTTTTACTACAAGTGGAGAAAGGAATCTTTTAGGTTTATTCATTTGGAATAGCTTGGAATTGCAATTGTCAAATTTGAACCTACCTAGTAGCTAGGTGGAAGCCACTGGTGCTCTACTAAAACTCACTTCTTTTAAAAATAAATAATCAGAAAAAGGAGAAAAAAATATTTGTTCAATGATTTATATGTTGTCTGATAAACCAAATCACTTGCTACTGGAAGATAGAAAGTGAGAAGTTAGAGATGAATACGGAGGGCAAAGACAAAAGAAATGAATAAGGGAAGAGTGAGTAAATGAGGGCAGAAGAAAGGAGGATAGGAGAGGAGGGGTGAGCTGAATTGTTTATAAGGTATTATTGTACAATCAGTGCCTTTGCATTTATATAGCCAAAGCTTTATATTTTTGGTAGTAGTAAGTTGAGATATAAAATACCAATTTACAGCTAAAAACCTGTTAGTGTGCTTCCTTCTGCACCAAGGGTGCAACAGTTAGGTTACTGTTACAGAGAAGGAAAGAGTAATCAGTTTAAGTGATTCTGAGAAACAATAATTGACATGCCAGGAATGCTCCCTTGCATGGTGAAGTCAAGCATCACTATTGTTCCCTGATCTAGTATTCCTCTCAACAAGAATAGCAAAAACAAGAGGAAGGAAATTTCTGAGTAATAATCATCTTTCTGTTTACCCTCTTCCCTTGGCTTCTCAAACAATAAAGCCAAAGGAGACTTAACCTGAGCTAGTGGGGTAAATGGGAGAAAAAAGGTCAGTCTAGCTTAATGTGAAAGTTTTAAAATAATTGGGACAGCGTTTCAAATACTGAAATAAAACGTTTGTAATTATTAATAAAAAGTAACTCTGAATTTATTGAAAAGTTAGAAGACTAAAGTTCTCACTCCATAGTGGAATCTGCATAATTAAACTGACTCCTGCTACTATCATCAGAAAATGAAGACCGCTCCTAAACTTCCAATACTAGGTAAATTACCCTCGATATTCACTTAAAATGTGTGAATATGATGCAGAAGACATTACTCATGTAACTGTAACCCCTCTGTACACGATTTTTACTATAAAATGTATAAAAATTAGAAAAGTGGAATGATTGACAATGATCCAGATGTATTGTACATTGAAATGCACATACACATTATTCAACACTGACAAAATGAAGTGAAACCCCTTTGCATGACTTGCTAAAGATTAAATTTTTTTGAAGTTTTAATACTAAATGACCAGAGCATAAACCTTTAGAGATAAATAAGAGGATAGCATTGACATATTGTTGAGGCTTGTGCTCTTTTCAATACACAAAAAATTAATGTGTCAAGTTTGCTGCAAATGTAAATTGTAATTTGCCAATTCTTTTTGCAAATTGCCCAAATTATAGAGAACCAAATTCCACTATCCCTTCAGTCTCACCAAAAATTCGTATAGACCTTTAGGTTTCTCGGTTGTTTCTAAATATCTAAATGTAATGCACGGGAACCAACACTAAATTCTTTTAAAATCATCTCACTCGGACATAGGTATGGATAGATAATTGATGTGTGCAGAATCAGAAATATTCAGAAGGCTGTAAATGAATGCTTAGTAATTTTCTCTCTTCTGGGTCATAGAATACAGGCTGTCCTTGTTAGGAAAATTTAGGAGAATGGAAAAGGAATAGGACGGACTACATCATCAATAGGCGAGGACTGTTTATTGTCGAAAAGCAGGTTTGGAGGTTGTGTGAGGGAGCTGAAACAGGATCTGAGTTTTTATAGGAGGACTGAGCAAGGAGGTAGAGGTTAATGAAAAGCCCCTAGGTCAAGGAAAGCGGGGACCTTTCAGTTGGGCCCACAATGGGATGTTTACAACTGGGATTATATAGATTGCCCTGCCTGCACTTAAAAGGAGTTCACACATACGTGGGATTCTGCCTGTATTGTGTATGAGCCTGGGACAGCAGGGTTGGGGTGAATCCTTCATATTCCATCTTTAGATACATGAAATGATAGGGCCAAGTGGGGAGAAGCAAGTTCTTTTTATAGGGTCTTTGGATACATAAAAAGAATTGGGCTGAGAGAGGAGAATCATGCAGGTATGAGAACAAAGCAGATTCCATCATTTTGAACCCTGGAGTATATAAGGTGGAGGGGCATCGTGGTCTTTTTGGTTACTTCCAGCTGTCATGAGTGTGTCCAGGAGTCACTGGGGCTGGCGTCTTCAGGACCAGGTCTGTGCTCGGTCCAGAAGAGTGTAAGCAAAGCCTCTGGGTGCCTGCAGTAATAGGATGTCCTTGACTTGGACCCAGGTTTGAGTGAGGGCTGTTATCCTGTTAGATAGAAACTTGAAAATGCTGAGATCAGGCAAAAGGCTGACAAGGTGGCAGGACTAGTTGATAAGAGTGACCTCAGAAAACACAACCAGGGAATAATCCAGAAAAGTTCCATTTGGATCATGAGCCTATAACCAGTCAGAAACTAGGGCTGGATTGGAGTAGTTAAGGGCCTGGTGAGAGACCTTGATCATTTCCTATAAATAGCAGGTAACAAAGGCAAGAATGTAAATTCCTGTGCATTTAGAAGTTAGACAGATATGGAAATTAGATGGACAAGCTTCTGAACTTGTTTCTATTGGCCTCTTGGATCTGGTTAATTTTGAAAGGGCAGTCACAAAGTGGCTGATGTAATATCTTTTCCTCTTATTCTTTTCCACCTTGTCCTTGGATCTAGGTGCTTGTGGCTGGGATATGGGCTTTGAATTCAAGGCCTGAGCATTTTCCCTGAGCAATTCTGCTCGAGGCTAGCATTCTACCACTTTGAGTCACAGGGCCACATTTAGCATTTGGCTGGTTAATTTTTGAGCCAGCTTCCACCCTGGCTCTTTGATGGTTAGTTGGGTGATAGAGTCTCAGGGATTTGTCTGCCTGGGCTGGCTTTCAACTGCAATCTTTGCCACAAAAACCCTTTTTCATTTCCAATTAATGCAACAAGGAGATCAGTGAGAACAAGTAGAGTTTATGTGCACCCTACCAAGAATTAATCAACAAATACTTGCCAGAACTCTGCAATGACAAAATTCAATAGATGGGATGAGAGTTTGAGCATACCTTGTATGCCTGGAACTAAATAACTGATAACTGATAACTAAATTGTATGAGAGGCTCTCCTGGACTAAACATGTTTCAATAGTATAACAACATAGCTGGCTTTTTCATATCAGGATGAGTAAGGTTTAAAGAGAGTGTCCACAAGAGTCTTAGTGTTTGTAAATCTAAATCAGTCTTTTACCAAGAATCAGCTGTGTGTGATGGAGTCAGGCAGGAGTCCAGTGTACCATGGTGGAGGTAGGATGGTCCAGGCAGGATCTGGGCAAGATTGCCTCCCTCGGATGAATTGTCAAAACTCCTGGTTAGTTACTTACAAAATTATACACAGACGTTAAAGAAACGACTTTAGATGGACATAGAGAATGACATGCTAGTTTTAATGTTAAATCACAGCCAACAATTACTTACCAACTTTACTCACAAGCTGTCTTTTAAGGCATACTCATACCATCTCTTATACTCGAACTTTCTGGGGACAGAAACAGATATGTGCAACAAACATTTTAAGACAATTCTTACCTCCTTACTGGTTTGTTTTTCATCACAGCTGGCTAGGAGCTGAGCTGGGTCTCATGCCTTTTACTACTATCCTTGAAAAAAAGGTTTTCTTTTAACAAACAGCACATTTGATAGTAAATATCACTATCAAGACATAGAAGAAGATAACTTGTTACACACTTTTTATAATGAGATTATGTTGAACATGTTTTCACACACACACATTTAAACTAAAGTTCTAAGATGCACTTGGGTTTTTAAAAAATGAAAATCGGCAGTATATTTTTTTGGAATTCCAGTGACAAAGTGATATTTTTCCCAATATGATAAAACCACGTGGTCAATGTAAGAATAGTAGGCAATACCAAACAAAATGCAAGGCAAATTTTGACAAACAGAATTTCAACCCTTAAACCAACATTGATAACAAGAGCAGAAAACCTTTAAATCAATTTTGGGGATGAGGTGGATTAGTATATGAATTAAATATTTTAACCCTTAGAAGAGTGAAGAGGAGAGGGGAGTAAGGTTGGTGGAAGAATGGGGGATGTAGAAAAACCCATCATGTGGTCTTAGTACCCCCAGATAGAGTGTCTTGTACATCTCATTGCTACAATGGGTCAACCTGTACTTTTTCCTTGTATCTTAAATGAAGAAATGCTGGCTTCATTTATGTTGATTCTACTTGTGTAGACACACCTAAAATCACTCACCAAGTCCAAAAGCACACAAATGAAATGCATCTTTTGTCCGTTGGTATAATTGTATTCTACACATTTATTGACAGGTTACAAATTATTCTCAAATTTTAATACATTACAAATACTTTTTCTTATTTTCGTGGCCAGGAAATGCAAGACCTCAGTCAGCAATTCTCACTTTAGACTTATCACATGGGTTGGTTAAATGTTGACCTGAGCTTCAGTCTTCTGTGGACTCACTCATTACTTATGAATTGATGCTAGCTGTTGGAAAAGAGCTCAAGGAAAGATGCCGTATAACTTTATTCTTTACCAGGGTATTCTCCTGCTTTTTTGGTTGTTGAGAGTGTCTACAAGAGCAAACATTCTATGGGGAGCAAGGAGACACCATATGACCTATACTTACTGAGATTTCTGGGTGATTTGCTATCACTTGTACTGTATTTGCAAGTCGAATCTGTCAAAACCTACCAGTTATAAGAGATAAGAGAAGTGCTAAAATAAGTCTTAGAGACAAATATATCTTCAACATATTTGGTTCCAAGCATTCCGTCTAGGGCATATTCAACAAGTAGTGAAACTTGTGTTGGCTGTATCTATGCGTCTTTCTCCATGTGTGCATGTATACATGTGCATATATATATATGTGTGTATTTGTATGTAGAGCAATATACATGTGTACATATATAAGGGCATATACACACATATATTCATATATAAATAAATATATATGTGCATATATTTATATATATATCAGGTGTTCAGTGATTTAATCTAGACTTCCCAGCACATTGTCATTCTCACAAAGTGTACATGATAAACTGCTCTGAGGATCTGTGCTCACTTCCCCCACTTCCTTGTTTTTCATCCCTGTGAACAACTTTAGCCTACTTTCCATAGGAGAGCTTTGTTTTTGTTACTTACTGATATTAAAAGAAAAAGGTTGCTTGTAAAAGGAAAAGATCTTTTAGGACGCAGGTTTAAAGTATTTTATCCATCCCAATGGTTCCTATGAGGAAAATTTGTAATAGTACTAAAAGTGAAAAGGAATTCCTAGATCTGTTGTTTTGCCATTTAGAATGGCAAAGAATAATATCACGTCACTCTTATAACTCTTAAAGAATGCAAGGGTAACTGATCGTCCCTATCATGTTCCCAAAATCCCAGTGGTTCCTGAAGGACAATAGTAGCTCAGCAGAAATTCTAAGTAGCAGACATGGAGCATGAAAGAGAAAGAGAGGAAATAGAGAATGAAGGAGAAATATCATAATACTGAAAGTGCATAACAGATAAACAAGAGCTGTATGAGAATATTCATACTGCTATCTTTAGACTCTACATGTACATTTGAAGGTATTTGATGTATGATAACCCATCAACACCACATTCCTCAGCACCACATAAGCAGAAAATGATGGAAGTGGTGCTGTGGCTCAAGTGGTAGCAATAGCCCTGAGATGAAGAGCTGAGGAGCAGTACACAGGACCCAGAGTTCAAGCCCCACAACCAACAGACACAAAACCAAAACACTAAACACAAAACCGTCTCTCAATTTTGTGGCCTCAACTCTGTAAAACCACTGTTTCAGCCTAGGGCTAAGATTTATGTGTGGACATTTATCAACACGCCTGATTCAAATTCTACTTGAGAATATTTTAGTCAATATTTTGTTCTTAATTTTGCTCTTTGTAAATTCACATGCACCTATAAAAATGGTGTGGCCATCCCAGTAACATTCTCAAAGTACCTCGTAATGATGCCTTATAAAAAGTTGTATTATATTACAACAAGGAAAACAACGCTGCAAATAAAGAAAACCAATAATTAAATATTAATGATTAATAAAATAAAAACCAAATACCATTGTTTCCAGTATTTGAAGTGTACTACATATTAGATTTTACTATTTTCTCATATTCCTGTACATTTAAAACTGGCTAAGATTATGATGTTCAACAAGAGTTTTATAGGCTATGAGTAGTCTTTAAATTTACCCTCTAAGATTACTATTTATGTCTCATCTTATCATCTGTATATGGTTTATATAATCATTTTTGTTCCTCGCTGACATATAAAGTAAGGAAGCCCTAAAGTTTTTACAGAAACTGTGTAGTTAACAAAGTCTTAACTCTTCACTGTTTCTTCATACAAAGACTTTGCAACTTCTCATTAGTAAAGTTTCTGTAAACTCTGAAATGTACATACTTAGTTGTATATGTCTGCTACCATAAATCTTAAATACTTTATAGAAAAGTTATATGACCTACCAAACAATCTTAATTTTGGCATATAAGCAAATTCCCAAAATTAAACATATTTAAAACATTAAAACTTAAAAAAAAAACTTAACACTTGCTGCAGTGTTCATTATGATAGGTGCCTTGTATAGAATAATTGAATTTCTCCTCCTACACATCTGTTGAACAACAAATACCTGGAATTATTTTGTTTTAACATATCTTGAAGTTAGTCTTAAATGTGTGCTTATGTAAGAAATACATGGTTCTAAAATTTCACGACAAATCTTTTGAACTTACTTTTTGTTGAATTGTCTAGTTTAAGAAAATCAATTCCACTTTATATATAAAAAATGTTCTGTGCTCAATTCAACAGCACATACACTAAAATTGGAACAATACAGAGAAGATTAGCATGGTCCCTGTACAAGTGTGACACGCAAATTTGTGAAGCGCTCCACATTTTTACAATAACAGATGCTGGAGGGGATGTGGCAAGAAGGGAACCCTACTTCCTTTTTGGTGGGAGTGTAAACTTGTTCAACCACTTGGAAAGCAGTATGGAGGTTCCTTAAAAGATTCCTCATAGAGCTCACAAATGACCAAGCAATCCCACTTTTGGGTATTCACCTAAATAGTCAGCAACAAGACCATATTAAAATTACCAATACAATTATGTTTATTGCAGCATTATTTCCCATAGCTAAGATATGGAACCAACCAGGATGCCCCTCAGTAGATGAATGGATCAAGAAAACGTTGTGAGTTTGTGTGTGTGTGTGTGTGTGTGTGTGTGTGTGTGTGTGTGTGTGTATGGGAATTCTATCGTCCATCGGAAAGAATGACATCACCCAATTTGTTACGGAATGGAAAGACTAGGAAAAATTATATTAACTAAAATAATCCAAGTCCAAAGAAACATCAGTCACGTGGTATCCCTTATTGAAAATAATTAATATATGTCGTGGATAAGCAGAAAAGGTCAAAAGCTATGTGCATGTGAATAGATAAGGTGATGTTAAGCTTAATGAACCCCAAGATAGGGACACAAGTGTTTTTTTTTTTTTTCTTGCTGTTGTTTCTAAAGTATTTATAATGTACGATGTGATTTTTTTTGTTTTTTATATGGTCCTCCCACACAGAAATAAACTTTTTTTTTTGGGTCCAGTCGTGGGGCCTGAACTCTGGGCCTGAGCGCTGTCTCCCAGCTCTTCAGCTCAAGGCTAGTGCTCTACCACTTGAGCCACAGTGCCACTTCTGGCTTTTTTTTCTTATGTGGTGCTGGGAATCGAACCCAGGGCCTCTGGCATGCAAAGCAAGAGCTCTTACCACTGAGCCACCTTCCCAGCCCCCGAAATAAACATTTTTTACAGTCAACCTTGAAAAGCCATCTTGATAGACCATTTCTGTAAGTGGTAGCAGAATATTATTGATGGCTTTGCAAGGATGCCAGATTGCCTCATTTTGAGATAATTAAAACAGGAATTTAGTCAGCTGTTTTTTTTTTTTATCATTAGGACAAAAACCCATTGACTCTAGTCCAGGTGATCACTGTGGCCCAGAGAAGCTAATACATTGACTAGTAATCCTAGACCTCTAAAAACAAAACAAAACAAACAAGTAAAACTCTCCGGTAAGCAAGGCCAGTCAAGGCTCCTACAACAGCCTACATGAAGTCAGGCAAAATACTGAAGCTGGGAGTCATTTAGCTGACAACTAGTATGTTTTTTATGAGGCAGACTGAAATAAAAGATTCCTGAGAGAGGGTAGGAAAGACTGATCAGAAGGACTAAAATTGGTCACACAAAGATTGGAAAATAGAATTCCTTATAAAACAAATAAATCATAGAAAGCCTGTGCACTTGAGAACAACACAGAAGACCAATTCCAGAAATGCACATTTTCTTAGAGGTCACCTTAATGAATTATCAATTGAAATTTTTGAAATCTTAAATATTTGACCCAAGTGGAAGAAGGACAATTGCTCAAGAGAAAGAAAAACTCATCACTCTGTTAGGAGGTCCAATGTCACATTAAGAAGTAATCAAGCACAGATTTGTAATAAAAAGAGAAAACAATTATTCGAAATGAGGGTTTCATTTGTTTTGATGTAAATGTTTTTGATTTAGGTGCTAGCGATTACCATACAATTGATCCAGTCCCACAGTTGAGTTGACATTGACTGCAGTATTCCCACATATAGGGAAAGAGAAAATTTACAAATGTCAGATCAAATGAGTTGAGGATGAAGTGTTTTAATAGTAATATATGAGGTTTAGACACAGGTGAAGAGGTGGATTTTCTTTTATAAAAATCCCCCATTTTTAGCCTGGTGACAGTGGCTCACAGCTGTAATCTTAGCTACTCAGGAAGCTAAGATCTGAGGACTGCTGTTCAAAGCCAACTTGGGCAGGAAAGTCCCTGAGACTCATCTCCATTTAACCACCAGAAAACCAGAAGTGACAATGTGGTTCAAAAGGTAGAGCATTCACCTTGAGTTGAAGAGCTCAGGGACAGTGCCCAAGCCCAGACTTCAAGCCCCTCGACCACCACCACCAACAACAAAAAGTCTCCCTTTTCTTGGACTGCCTACAGCTTTTCCTAACATTCAACAAAGAAGACATTTTATTACCCACTACAGGTAAGTCCTATTCTAGCTGTTGCAAATAGAAAGATTTTGTATCTTATGTCAAAAGGTTCATATTTGGGGAAACAAATACAAGCAGTGGTAACTTTTTTCCAGTCCTTGAACTCGGGACCTGGGCCCTGAACATTGTTACACTGGTAGCTTTAATGTGAGCTTGTTTGTTATTTATTGGATTACTGTCCATGACAGGAATTACTGGGTCATAAGGGAGATCTGTTTAGTCTTTCACATAAAGTCTGTACTGCACTTCGGAATGGTTGAACAAATTTAATTTCCCACCAACAGTGTAATAGAGTTCCCATTTGACTACATCCACCTTAGCATTTGCTATTGTCAGTATTCTTGATAATGGCAATTCAAACTGGAGGAAGAATTTCTCTTGTAGATTTGTAGGTACCTTCTAGCTACCATGAATGAATGAATATATGAAACCTATATTGCTCGAGTGTGCATTCCTTTCTCTTAGTATAATGTTCCCAAGCCTTTGATATTCCTTAAGACTGGTGGACAGTCATCCTTTCTGATGGGTGAATAAAATTCCAGTGTGTGTGTGTGTGTGTGTGTGTGTGTGTGTGTGTGTGTGTGTGTGTGTGTGTGTGTGTGTAAGATGACTATAGGCCTATGAGTTAATTTCTAAGTCTTCCTTTCAATTGTAATTTTGTAATTCAATAATAAATTTGGATTGCTTTCTTTATTACATTGAAGAATATTGTAGGGATGTTGATGGGTATTGCATTGCCAATTGTTTGGGGGCAGTATTGCAGTTTTCACAATGTTAATTCTTCCAACCAGGAGCATTGAAAGACTTTGCATTTCCTTGAATCTCCTTCAATTTCGCTTTTAGGCCTTTAAAGTTTTCACAATAGAGGTCCTTTACATTTTTGTTAAATTAATTAATTCCTAGTTTTATTGTTGTTTTGTTTTGCTTAGACTTGATTTGATTTTGAGGCTAATATATATGAGGTTGTTTTTTGGATTTCAGCCTGGATCTTCCCATAGTTGGTAACACAGGAAAACTATTGATTCTTGTAGGTTTTATACCCTGCTACATTGCTGAAGATTAGCATCACTTTTACTAAGTTTTTTTGGGGGGAAGCTATAGGGTCCTTTATATAAAGTATCATTTCATCTGTGAAAGGAGATAGTTTTACTCCTTTCATATTTGGATCCCTTTTATATTTTTCTCTTACCTATTGTCCTTGCTAGAAAGTCCACTACTATATTGAAGAGTAGTAGAAAGAGTGGACATCCTTTTCTCATTCCTGATTTTAATGTCTTCATGCCTCCATCGTTAGGTACATGCTTACTTTCTCTTTGTCGTATACATACTCTGTATTATATTGAGGAAAGTTCCATGCGTTCCTAGCTTCTCAGACCTTTCAATCATAAAGGGGTATTGGAGTTTGTTAAAAGCTATTTCTACATCCATATAAACAATCATGTGGTTCTTGTCCTTGCTTATGCTGATGGTGTGTGTTATGTTTATTGACAAGTATATTGAATCCAGCTGTATCCTAGGATGAATACTGTTTGATCATAGCATGTTTTTTTTGTTAATTGTTGAAGTTGGTTGGTGAGAATTGTATTGAGAAGTTATGCATCAATGCTTATCAAAGAGCTGGGTTCATAGTTCTCTTTCTTTGGTGAGTCCCTAGCTGATTTGGGGAAGAGTCTAATTCTAGCTTCATAGATTATGTTTGATAATTCCATTTCCCTTTCTATTCCATTGAAGAGTTAGACCTGAGTATTGTAAGTTCTTTGCAGGCCTTAATTTCATGGTAAATCTATTGAGTCCTAGATTTTTCTGCTATGAGAAATTGTTTATTGACATTTCATTTTCATTACTTCTTATGTATCACTTCTTGGTTCAGTTCGAGTATAAGAAAGCATCAATTACTCCAGGATTCTCCAGGTGAATGGTATATGGTTTTCAAAGTACTCTCTTATAACATTCACAATTTTGCTAATTTATGTTATGATGTCTCATTTTTTCTCTAATTTTATCTATTTCAGTGAATTCTCTTAGGAGCTCTTAGGAGCTGTGCCTCATCTACTCTTAATATATTTACCTACTTCTGATCTTATATAACCAGTTCATGTTCTTCTTGATCTTCTCTCTGTAGGATATATTTGATTAACTTCTATCCTGCTGATGTGGTGGAGAGTTTGGCTTGGGACCATATTCACTGTTGGTAGTTGTTTGCCTTTAATGTTTGTTATATATCATGCCAGGCTCTTCATTTTATCATATCAACTAAGAAATTTGTGTTTATTCTGACTGTATATACTTTATAAATAATCAATCTTTTCTCTATGGCAACTTTAAGAATCGTTTCCTTGATGATTAATGATCCTCTAATGGATTATAATGTGGTGGTGGGTTGTTCTCTTCTAGAATTCTGTGTTTGTTCTTAAGGCTTCTCTTCTCTGACTGTGCCTATCTCTTTGGATGTTTGGAATGTTCTCTGCTAGAATTCTGTAATAGGTTTCCCATCCATTTAGTTTCCTGCTCTTCTCCTTCTTGAGACCAATCTCCCCCAAATTTGATCTTCTAACTGAGTCGTGAAGTTCTGGCAAGATCATTTCTTATTTCTTGGATTTGTTCTAAATGATTATTTCCTCTTTCCTATTAGACCTACTTGGTCTTTGACCCCTGAGATTGTCTTCTATGTCATCTATTTGCTGTGAAGACTTTATACTTTGTTTTTGATTTCCCTGTTTTATAATTGGTCATTTTTTAGGGCTTCTATCTCTTTATAAAGCTTTGTTTTAGGTCTTGTATTGACTTTCTTTACATATTTTCTTTGGGTGAGTGGGTTGGTGGGTTGTTTATTTAGCTGTGTCTTCTCTCATATCTTTTAACTAGGCATCCATTTTTTCCTTGGACTCCCTTGCCTTTTCAGAATTTATTTTTCTGTTTGTAGTCTCCATAAGTTATTGTGCTAATCTTTGGTTGTTCGCATCTTGTTCAATAAATTTCTTTGTAGAGGTTTTGTATCTTTCCATTAATCACATTTAAAGCAGTAAATGTAATGTATTTTGAAAACTATCTTCTAGGTCCCTAATTGTCTGTTCTAATGCCTGGTTATTTACTGTGTGAATTATACTACCTTGACATCACTTTTCTTGTATTTTTCTGATTTGCTCTGTTCACTTGGAGGATTTCTTTTGGGGGCTATATAATCTTAATAGGTGACTCTTTATGTTCTTGGTTGATTTGCCATTTGTTGGTTGGATCTTCTGTTGTGATTTGTTTTTGTGGAATTAGGTTTTTGTCTAGACCATTAAGTGTAGGACTAGAAATCTATTGTGGTGAGATGTAGTGATGTTAATACTAGCGGTACCAGTGACAGTTTGGGCTGCCCAATGGTATCTTGAATTGTCTCTGAGTATGGATGTGGCTGTCTCCGATGTACACTTCTGTTCCTGCTTTTGTTTCCCATGTGGAATTTTTATTTCCACACTACAGCTGTGCCTTTAAATATGTTGGCCAACACAGTCACAGCATTCACCTGCCTGGCTGGACACCTTTTCATATATTTCTGTTTTCTTATGAAGACAGTATTAAATCTTCTTTTGAATTGTATATCTATAAATAGTTATAACTGAATGGGTGTGACTTTTTAGAAGTGGAGTACCTGCTAGGACTCTAATTCTCTGTTTCATTAGAGAGCTAGGGGAATTTTATGTTGTTATTTTGCCATTGTTTTTCCAATTCCTCAGATATATTTTATATATTGTTGATTTTTTTCACATAATTTAGGATTTGTGATGGTTGTATCAGGTTATTTTTGTGGTTTTTATTTGTGTTAGTTTGAAATAGTGATTTCAGGCTTGTATGGAGAGACATTAATAATATGAAATGTATGTTATTACATTGAAAGAAAGAGAGGAGACATTTTAACCTATTTGCTACAAGTAAATTAATATTAAGCAAAGTTAATTAAAATAATTACTTACTCTTCAGAAGATGAGCATAGTACTCTTGAATATCTTGGAGAAAAAGACTTTAGACTCATTACAATTAAAGTCTTACATTGAAATTACTGGCTAAACTTTCTTCTTCAGAAAGGCAAAAGCTCCATTTCTTTCATATTAGTATTATAAAATCAAAATATCTGCATGTTGAATTGTTTTCCTTTGCTATTTTCAATTCCAATCCTCATCCAGTAGGTATCTAGTGCTTTGAATGACCAATTCCTTAAAATACCTATATTGCTTATATTGTGATGTAAATCTCAGTAATATTAATGTGAATTTATCCCTGATTCTCATGTGGAGCTACATTTATATGAAATTTATGCAGTTTCAACCAAGATACATGACTATTTCAAAGTTTTCTGTTTTATTCAATAAACCCATTCTCTTTAGAAATATGTTCTCATCTTTTATATTGCTCCAGCATACATCATGTATTATTAGTACTTTTACTGAAATAAATATAAAATATGGAACATGAAGACAACTCCCCCCCCCTTATCACTTTAAAGTAAATCCTTGGGGACTATTTTATATTTAAAATTTAAAAAGTGCAATGTACTGTTTATACATTAATAATCTAATGGTTAAGTCAATTAGACACTAGAACTACCATACCACATCAAGTCTCAATTTACTTAAAGGCACCAAAATATTAGTGTTCATGAATATCATTAAGTTTTAGAAAATGAGTAGTCACAACAAAGTTTATATTATATTTCAAATTTAAAAAATGAAAATTAAACCCAGATTTGTTGTCAATATCCTGTTTCCAGGAATACATTTATTCAGCAAACAGAGAAACCAAAAATAAAGGTACGTCACATAGATGAAAGATGTAGAAGCAGACTGTTTTTCCTTAAGATGATAAGGACATGCAAACTATGTGATTTATTCAAAGATACTATAAAAATTCATGAGGATTTGTGATCAGAAGTGATGGGTAAACAAATAGCTGGAAAACTGTATATGTAAATTGAGCTTTCTATAGAGGCTAAGTTTACAATAAAAATGATCCAACAGACGATGATTTTATATCTCTAACACACATCCAGTATTCCACATTTTCCCACATACTCCTGTCCTCTTACCTCAGTTCCTGATCAATAGTATTCTACTTTCATGATGTCAATTCCTACTAATATAACAAAGTGGGTTTTTTTTGGTTTCTAGATCCAATAAATTTTAGTATTTCCGAATAATAGTATGAATTCATGGAGTTTGACTTGAATGTCAAGTTTGAGGATACTCTATTCAGGGTATTATTAATTGGCCTGAAGCAGCCAGGTACATACTATGAATACATAAACACAGTATACTAAAAGCAGGGGACTTGATTTCAGAGTAAGATGCAGGTCCAGGCAAGGCCCTGAAAAAATGAAAAACCAATGGAGCAAACATCAATCAATTATCATTACCAAGGAATTGAACTGTTCTCTTATGTGCCTGGGTGGCAGCTGTGTGTGTGTGTGTGTGTGTGTGTGTGTGTGTGTGTGTGTGTCTGTGTCTGTGTCTTTGTCTGTGTGTCTGTCTGTTTGTTTCTGTGTCTGTGTGAGTGCTTTTAGGGAGAGAGAATTTAAGTGTGAATTCCATATTTACAGCCCATAGAGCATTACTTGTTAGGGAGAAGGTGCTCATATCAAAGTTCTGATACCACTGTCATCACTTTTTACTTTGAAAAACACTTGCTTAATCCTACTTTAAAAGAGAAAAGTAAACTAACATCTTACATGATTGTTTTGACAATTAATTGGTTTATTGAAGGCCAAAGGGAAGAATTGCAGAGTAATATAATCTTTTTCCTCTCTCCTGAATATTACCCAGCAATAGCAGTGATTTCAGGAGTCTCCTGCTATGTACTCACAGCTGACTTACTAATATGCTTAATAATATGAAACATATGATAGAGAAATAGATCAGCCAGCAAACACAAAGGACTAGTGATGAGACCGAACTTTTGAGCAGGGTTGGCACATCTTTTAGGAATGTAATCCCTTCATATGAACTTCAAATTTTGTGGATTTCTCTGTGTGATTAAAAGGTTAGAAAGTGCTGTAGAAATGAGAATTCCTGTTCAGCCAAGTAGAAATTGCTCATGATCCCATCTTCAGGTTACAAATTTCCATTTCATAAAGACTCTCTTTTAGAGTGCTTTCATTTAATATACTTCAACACCTCATCCTTCCCTGTGGGAGATAGGAAGAAAGATAATTTTGTTTGAATATTATCTTATGTAAGTTAGTGTGCATGGGCATGATTTGTATGAAGTTAGTATTAACTGTAAATAGGAATCATGTCACTACAAAAATATAATTAAAATCACATAGCAAGATTAGAAGTCATAGCATTTTCTTCATGAAAAAATACATTAGATTAGTTGCAGAATTTCTATTTTGAGATAAACTTTATATGAAAGCATAATGCACTTTAACTAAGGGCTGAAATATTTTATTAAAAATATATTTCTTAGAGATATTTTTGCTGCATAATTTTAAGAAGAAAATGGTCCCAAAGTAATCATTTTTCTTAGTATGTTCCTGTTTCCATATGATTAACCTCTAAATTAGAAATTCAGATATATGATTTGATTTAATTTAACCACAAATATTATTGAGTATAAGGACCTTCTACTCTCTATATTCTTCACACCATGATCATTAAATATGGTGAGTTTGAAATAATTAGTCTCTGTGTGAACTATGTTAATATTATTTACAATATGAGTGAAATGTTTAAAAAGTAGTATTTATTTTAGTTTAATTGCTCTGAAGAGAAAATGAATGATATAATCAAAGGCTAAAAATGATTAGAATTAATATTTAGAATTCAGGACATGTTTTTGACCACACTGCTTACTGGAGCCTTCACAACAACCTGAGATAATTTATATTAATGAAGCCAAAAATCCCACAGGTTAGACATTTGTGAATAGAAAAACCATATCATTCTGAATATGTAGATCTACATAACAAACATAGAAGATTTAGTGTATAAATACCTGTATATACTAATACATTTAATTGCAGGGAAAGTACTTGTTCTGAAAGGAGATAAAATTGCATTTATTTTGAAAAAGTAGACCTAAGTATTCATTTGAATAAAAGATAATGTTTAAAACATCACTCATTCAAGAAATAAGATGTACAGTTAGTTGTTTTTCATGCCAATTATGATCTCTAAACTTAGAAAAACTAGATTTGTAAACTGAAAGCAGTGCTTTGTCGGGAAAGAGACATTTAGTTTCTTAAAAGTCATGACTATTTTTTCTCAAACAATTGCTAAGTAACTGATTTACATTTTTATCATGGAATCTTTTTTGATATATTTTCATTGATTACATTAAATAATTGGCCAATAATAAATTAAATTATGCATGAACAAAGTTTATCTAACACAAGTATTTTATTCACAAGACATATCATGGCTCTCAACACTAGAAGGCAGTATGTTATTTACTTATTAATTTTTAGTTATTTTGTTAATGGTTATTAATTGTTAGAAGAGGCAGTTTCTTTATGCTCTTTCCAAAATATATTTAATGCATTTGACTGTACTCCCTGTATTTCCTTTTCATTATTCCTTCCTCTAAAGATCTTCTGTTTTTCACATCAAATTACATCTTCATATATGCACATATAAGCTAATTTGGAAGATTTAAGGTGAACTGCAACTTAATTCAAGATGTATAGTGGATTAACAATGAATAAAAACTTCAATATTTTGTTAATTTCTGAATTACTATATAATATATATAATATAATTAGTATTATGGTTAGGTTTAGGATCACAGACAGAATTAGAATTAGGGTTAGAGAAAAGAAAATTTAGGTTCAACACAAGATGACCTATTGCAACAATGATACTCACAGCACACTATATTGAAAATGAAATTTACACCAAGGGGAGGGAGGAGTTATAGTGAGAGACCAACAAAGAACAAGACAACAATGTTCAACAAGAAATGGACTCATTACCTTACACATGTAACTGTAATCCCTCAGTAAGCCTCTTTACAATAAAATAAAATTAAAAAAATAAAGTAAAACAACACCTGACAGGAAATAGATAAACACTTTAAAATTTTTAGTTTCAAAGTGCAAATAAAATTTAGGCCTACATGCCTAGCAAGAGTTAGGATAAATGTGAAATAGAGGCTTGCTATTAACATTATGATTCAATTATCTGTAGGTTTAGGATTAGGAATGGTTTAAATGTTAAGTAAATCTGACGTTATTTTAAGTTCTAGGAATTCAGGAAAAGCAGGGATAATGGAAGTACAGTGTATTTCATAATATCAAGATTTGAGATCAATCGGTATAATGATTCCTGTTATGGAACAAGATAGATTCAGAGTTAAGAGTGAGAAAATCTGTAGGGTTTAGGAAAACCTGCAATTTATGTGAAGAATTACAAGTGGAATTTCAGCTAGGATGACACAGCAAGCATTTTACATAAATTTTAGAATTGGGATACCATTAGTGTCAAAGTTATCATTAGGATTCTAGACATGGTTAGGGTTAGAGTGTAGGAGAAAAAAATGATGCTCAAATTGTAGGTAAATTTTAGAATAAGCATGGTAAGAATTAGAATGAATGTGAACTAGAGTATTGCTATTAATATTAGAATCTACTTACAATTAGTCGTATGGTTATTCTCAATGTTCCAGTTAAGAAAGATTAAGTTTAGGGTTAGAAAATGACTAAGATATTGGGAAAAAATTGAAGCTTATGTTTGGAAGGTTTATTTGAATGAAGTTAGGATGAGTGAAAATTAGTTTACCTGTGTTAATGCTAGTATTGACATATAATTTTACTAAGATTAAGGTCAGTATTTTGTTCTGATTATGATTAGTGTTATGAATAGGAAAGTTTTTACTATAAAATTCAGTTTCCAATTCAGGCACCAGTGGTTCTCGCCTGTAATACTATCTACTCAAGAGGCTGAGATCTGAGGATCACAGTTTAAAGCCAGCCCTGGCAAGGAAAGTCCGTGAGATTCTTATCTTCAATAACCAACTAGAAAACCGGAAGTGGCGCTGTGACTCAAGGGGTAGAGTGCTTGCCTTGAGCTGAAGAGCTGAGGGATAGCGACAAAGCCCAGAGTACAAACCCGATGACCGACCAAAAAAAGAAAATTCAGTTTTCACTAACAAGTAGAAGCAAAAATGTGAGACTGAATAGTAACTAGAGCATTATCATTAAATTTATTTCTCAGTGATAATTCTTGTAATGATTAATGGGAGTTTTCCAGCCAAGTTTAGGTTGAGAATTAGCATTAAGTAATGGACAAGATGGTAAATAAATCTGAAACTGTTTTAGGGAACAGTGGTTCAGGAAAAGGTAGAATCAATGGAAACTACAGTGTATTTTCTGATAAGAAAATGTGAGGAAAAGTAATATAATGGATCATATTAGGGAACAAGATCTTCAGAAGTAGAATCAGGAAATTTTTTGGAATAAGGGCAAACTGAAACTCATTTCCAGAGGGAAAACTGGAGTATTCATTAGAATGAATAAAAACTAGAGACTTTTTCTTAAACATTAGAATTGTACTATCATGATGGTGAAAGTTAGGTTTCAGTTCCAGCTGGGGTTAGTATTAGTATTAGGGAAATGGAAAATTTAGGGTCCAAATGAAAGTAAATCTTTGAATAACAAGTCAAGTTAGAATTTGGATGTATGTGAAGTAGGAAACTGCTAATAATGTTAGGATTAGGGTATGATTAGTGTGAAGTTATCCTGAATGTTCCAGTTAGGGTTCGGGTTAGAAAAATGGCAAGATATTGGGTAAAACTATGAATTACTTTAAGAAAGATGAGCTGAATCAAAGATAGGATGAATAAAAACTTATGTATTTGTGTGGCCTTTAGAATCCAAAGGCAATTGGTTCTAGAGTTAGGGTTACTTTTCTAATTTATGAACTAATGAACTAAAGGCACAAGTCTTTCTTTCTTATAAACCAAGACAGTCACGATTTTGGGGAACAAACTCAATTTTCTACATGAAAATATGTCTTAAAATATTTTCCAACCAGGATTAAATAATAGTGAACAGGATGTCATTTGTTAAAATTAGGTAAGTTAATAATGCAACTTTCAAAAATATCCAAACACATAGTCTAGAAACTCAGGCATGTTATTGGGAAAAGAGATATTTTACTTCCTCTAGCAGGGAAATTCTGTGTGTGTGTGTGTGTGTGTGTGTGTGTGTGTGTGTGTGTGTGTGTGTGTGTGTGTGTGTGTGTGTGTGTGTGTGTCTTTGTGTGTGTGCACCTACCACAGGTCTTCAACTCAGGTCTGGGTCCTGTCATCAGCTTATTCTGTGCAAGGAAAGCCCTAAACCACGTAGCCACAGGTCTTCTTATGGCTTTTTAGTAATTAATTTGAGATACATATCTAATGGATTTTCCTGTCTGGACTTAATCTTCTGATCCCCAGCAATCCTTGCGTTAGTGTTACTGTGGTGCTACCACAAAGTGACAGTTCACTGAACTGGGAGCAATATGGAAGTACTTGTGCAAGATACAAAGTAACCAGTTCATTAATTTGGTAGCAACAGAGGATCACATTAGATTGCCTTCAAACACATTGTTTCTGATGAGTTTATCTGAAACCATAATCAAACCTATTAGCCTCACTGTATGAAGTAGCACATATTTGTGGTGTAGAATATGTACAATGAATTAAATCCTGAATCAAAAGTCTTTGCTGGGTTTGCTTTTTAAAAACAAATCAGAAAAAGAGTGTAATTGAAGTGAAGTCCAGACTGGAGGAATGTAGCGAGCAGCAGAGCAACTGCTTAGGGTGAGTCCAACCCACAGGACCATAAAGAAGAAGTAGAAGAAAGTGAAAGTTTAGGAGAAATAGGAAAGGAAAGGAGGAGGAAGGGGTAAGAGCAGAGGAAGTGCATAGCATGAGAGAGAAGAGGAGGGGACAGGGAAAATGTAGAGGAGAGGAGAGAAGGAAGAAGGAAACAGGACCCTGGGGAAGAGCCGCAAGAGGGGAGACAGGAGGAGGAAGATAAATGCAATATAACAACAAGAATTTTTGGAAAACATTTTGCATAAGTGATCTGCATGTGCCTGGCAGGATTATTTTCTAATCAGAGAGAGAGCTAGCAGAGTGACAATATGGGTGATAACTATTTCTTGGTCATTGTATTCTCTTTCTTCAGAGAGGAGTTCAGAAGAAATCCTGAGTTTGGTGTTTTATAGATAGTCTTCAGGATTTCTTTTTCATGAATCTAACATGGGAAAGAACTAAATGCAACTTCCCTTAATTAAAAAAAGAATAGAAGCTATTTTTATTTGTATTACTGTGCATGAAGAAATCCTGGAGATTTCTGGTTAACACAAAGGGCCCCATGCAAAAATATAGGACAAGAGGAAAGTAAAACTGTTTTTAAAGTATAATAAGTCATCATTGGTGAAAAGTTTTAGTGTAGCCCACGGCCAACCAAAAAAAACAAAGTTTTAGTGGATATTTTTTCCTTTTTTGCCAGTTGTTCAGTGCTGCAGCAAAGCTGTGCCCTAGAGCCCTTTCCAAATCACCATGTTAACCACCATTTCTGTAGTCCCTGTGGGTGTGACTGCCTCCTCAGGTCAGCCATTGGGAAGTGGGGCCCCCTCCCATGTGGCAGATGTGCAGTGAGGAGATGTGTGTACATGCTCCCTAGCATTGCCAGATGAGCATTGCTCACCCTACCGACCTCTCATCCCAGTCTCAGTTGTTCCATTTCACCCAGGAGCTGGCATCCATGGAGCTAGAATTGAGTCCACTGCTGCCCTCTCCTCCTCCAGCTCGGCTGGTACTGGTTTGCAGTGGTCCTGGGTGCAAGTGTATTCCCAGAGAGACACCGTTCTAGGATCACTGCCTGCCCCCATGGGTGTGGGGTTGGGGGGACACCATGTGTCTACAGAGCGCAGCCCATGGGAGAAGGAAGGCTAGGCATGTAGTCCACCCCCTTGAGGCCAGGCAGCCCAGCCTTGGTTCACCTCATCAGTCTTTAAGGTGGTCTGTGGATTGGAGCCATGTGCTGTCCCCTCTGCCAGTGGGCTTGTGACAGTTGCAGCAGCTCAGCAACCTGGAGCCCCTTCAGCATCCCCGTGGACCTCCATTTGCTTATCTCTGTGGACTCAGGTACAGGGCCATCCCTACATATACCCATCAGTGCCAGAGGAGCCTGGACTTGCAATGCTCCAGCTGCAGCACCAGGGGCCCAAAGCTCCTTTGGCTTTACTTTGTCATCCTTCTGGTAGACATGGGTCCAGCTCTGGGTGCCATTCTGGGGATGCTCCATTTGGAGGCAATGGGCACACCTCCTACCCATGTTGGGCTCCAAATCAGTGCAATGGGTCTGGCCTTGGCAGTGTAGGCTGCACTGATTGAAGGTAGGGTTTGGGGTCTGCCCTGCCTTCCCTCCTGGCTTTGGCACCTGAGGCTGGGTAGATTGGTTTGGTCACTCATGGAGCTTTGTTGTCTGAAGCCCACCACAACAAGTGCTGCCCCTTTTGCAGCAGCAATGTCCTGTCCTCGACCCCTTCAGTGTCACCACACGGACCTCTGATAGGTCTACATGGGCTGGGTGTGGGTGTCACCCCAGGACTCCCATTATGAAGTGCCAGTCCCCTTCATGGGACTGGAAGCAAGAGGTGCCACATATAATTTCTACTTCCTATCATTTTCCTTCTCTGAGATAAACAGAACTGGGAGATATAAATAAGTTTTATTAAAACAAAATATATAACTTACATCACTTCAACCTGTTAAACCACTGTAATATTTTTTATCCAGTAGGAATTCTTTTTGTAATTACTTATTTTACTTTTGAGTGTAACTAATGTAATATATTTTATGTGTAATTTACTATTCTAGTATAATTTCATTTGCACTACTTACATACTTTTTTTTAATTCTGAGATTTAATAATATGGTTTTTGGATAAGAGTTTTGTTGTACTTTTATTTCAGATTCCCATAGGGGCCTTGTAAATACAAACAATAAAATCCATTCTTGCTATTATGAAGTCCAATGATTTTGGAGACTACAGACTCAAGAATATAGCATTATATGTCATACAGTAATGTGTATCACTTTGTTTAAAACTGCTCCATAATATAATTAGTAATTTAGGTGTAAGCCACTTCATCTTGCATGCTGGTCCCTTTGGTGAAGTAGGACCTTAGTGTCAGCTTTCCCAACTCAGGCCCTTGTGGGCACCTCTCCTGGGACTGTGGGAGAAGATCAGGGTGTAACTGCTGTTGGGCTAGAGCAGCTACCCGGCAGCTGCTGCATGAATGACACAGTGCCACTGACTCACATGTAGCACACACGTGCCCCTTGGGCATGGGCTCTGAGGATCAGCCCCTGGGAGCACACACGCACAGTGGGGCGGTGACTGCTCACCTAGGAAAGAGTGAAGACCAAACAGAAGCCACATTCAGATCGGCTTGTACAGTATTTATTCTCCATAGAGCAGGGGACAATTCTTCTCCACTGTGGGGAGAAAACAAGAAAGACAGGCCCAGGCAGGGTGAAGCTAACTTTTGTACTCAGGCTGACAACGAAACTTTCTTCCATGCACTCTCCAGCAGGTTCAGGAACCCCTTCCATGCTCCTTGTCCATGGAGTAGATGTCAGGGACACTCACGTCTAGTACACCTAGCTGCTCTTTTGGGTTTGTTTGTTAATTAATATAGAGAGCCCCTCCCTTAGACAGCAGAGTTATATTCTGGGTTTTGTAAAACGTCCTGCATCTAAGCATTGCCATGTTTGGTTTTTGTATTTTTTCTTGTAAATTCATTGTGAAATTTGTGTTTTAGGAGTTGAGATTAAAGAGAAGTTGTAGAGGAGTAGAAAGAGCAGACATTTTTATCTCATTCCTGAATTTATAAGAAATGGCTTTAACTTTTCACCAGTAAGTATAATGCTGGCTGCAGGTTTGTCAATCCTTAGCAGAAAGAACAGCACTGGAGCAATATTAGTTCCAAATTTAAAACTCTACTAAAAAGCCATAGTAATAAGAACAGCTTGGTACTGGCACAAGAACAGATCTGAGGACCAATGGAATAGGACTGAAGACTCAGAAATGAACCCACTGATTTATAGCCAGCTAATTTTTGACAAGGGAGCTAAAAAACCTAGAATGGAAGAAAGACAGCCTTTTGAGTAAATGGTGTTGGCAAAATTGGTTAAAAACCTGTAGAAAACTAAAGCTAGATACGTATATATCATCCTACACAAGAATGAACTCCAAATGGATCAGAGACCTCAAAATAAAAGCAGACACCGTGAAAACATTACATGAAGGAATAGGAGAAACTCTAGGGCTCTTTTGCATAGGCCAAAATATTCTTAATAGAGAACCAGAAACAAAAGAAATCAAAGAAAGTTTGGAGAAATGGGATTGCATGAAACAGCAGAGCTTCTGCAAGGCAAAGGTCATAGCTCACAAGATCAATAGAAAGCCCACTTACAGGGAGAAGAGCTTCATGAGTTATAAAACAGACAAGTCTTATATCTAAAATATACTTAGGATTCAAAAACTTAAATCCCCAACAACATATCATCAATGGAAAAACTTCCCAATAACTACACGTGCTAAAGACTTAAAAAGAAACTTCTTTGAAGAGGAAATAAAAATGTCCATTAGACACATGAAGAAATGCTCAACGTTTCTAGTCACAAAAGAAATGCAAATCAGGGGCTGGGAGGTGGCTCAGTGGTAGAGTGCTTGCCTTGCATGCATGAGGCCCTGGGTTCAATTCCCCAGCACCACATAAGCAAAAAGAAAAAAAACGGAAGTGGCCCTGTGGCTCAAGTGGTACAGCGCTAACCTTGAGGGATAGCGCCCAGGCCCAGAGTTCAGGCCCCACGACTGTACCCAAAAATAAATAAATAAATAAATGAATAAATAAATATCTTTAAAAAAAAAAAAAAGAAATGCAAATCAAAACTGAGATTGCTCCTCACTCCAGTTAGAATAGCTATAATCAAGAAATGTCATAACGACAGATGCTGGAGGGGATGTGGCTAAAAGGGAACCCTATTGCATTGTTGGTGGGAGTGTAAACATGTTTAACCACTTTGGAAAGCAGTGTGAAAGTTCTTCAAAAGACTCCACATAGAGCCCCCATTATGGCACAGCAATTCCACTTTTGGGCATTTACCCAAATGGTCACAAACAAGATCATACCAAAGCTACCAGCACAACCATATTTATTGCTGTATTATTCACCATAGCTATGATATGGAACCAACTCTGATGCCCTTAAGTAGATGAATGGATCAAGGAAATGTGGTACACACACACACACACACACACACACACACACACACACACACACGTAATGGAATTCTATGCCTCCATCAGAAAGAATGACATTACCCCATTTGTTAGGAAATGGTAAGACTTGGTAAAAATTATATTAAGTGAAGTAAGCCAGACCCAAAGAAACATAGGTCCCATGGTTTACCTTGTTTTTCCCTTGTTTGCAAGGACTAGTACATGTCTAGAACAAGCAGAGAAGATCAAAGGCTAGATAGATATGAACATATAAGAGGTGTTAGGCGAAATGTACCCCAAGTCAAAGACAAAAACGGTTTTTACTTTCTTGCTTTTGTTTTTAATATACTTATCATGCACTATGTGATTCTGTTGTAGGTTCATCCCCCCACATATAACCCCTGTTTTCACTGTATTTGATTCCAATGTTCTGCATCTTATATACATTTTTTGTAATTGGAGAATGGAAGGGATATAGCAGAATGCTGAAATGGGGATGCAGGGTGACCCAATGTGACGATGAGATGTACAGGACACTGTGGAAAATGAATTTACAATGTCAGGATAGGGTGGAGGAGGGAGGAGTTGGACATGTGGGGAGGGAAAAGATGGTAGGGGAAAAACAAAGGAGGAGGTAACAATGCTCGATAGGAAATGTACTCATTACCTAGTCATGTAACTGTAAGCCCTCTGTACAGTATTTTTACAATAAAAATATATTTAAAAATCTCTGCCTGGTGTAGATATCCAGTGCTGCCCTCGGCATTGCATTTTGCCTTTTCTGGCTGTGGTTAGGTCTACATATCCAGTGGATCAGTAGTCTTCAAGGAATCTTGGTCCTGAAGTGGGACTTGGATTGTCCAGTGGTGTTTGGAACCAGACCAAGGACAAGACAAAACCACTTCCATGTCATGGCTTCTTCATTCCCCATGCAACTAGGATTGCAAGCAGAATTTCTCTGAATTTGACTCCAGACACCAATTACTGAACCAAAAGGCAAACCACCAAACACTTCTCTCCTCATCCCATTCCTTACTTTCTCCCTCCTTGGGAAAGTAGAAAATAATTTTGCAGGTTTTGTCAAACACACAAATTGCCCACGACCTCCCCTGTTAAAATAGGTTACAAGTCACTAACTAAGTCATGTAAACGGATAATGCCATATTCATTATTCTGGACAACATCCTCAGGTTGTTTGATGCTTTAATTTTTTATTATTGTTGTTGTTGTTGGAAGGGGGGCCTGAACTCTGGGTCTGGGCTCTGTCCTTGTGCTGTTCAACTCAAGGTTAGAGCACTACCACTTGAGCCACAGCGCCAATTCCACATTTTTCTGCTTATGTGGTGCTGAGGAATTGAACCCAGGACCTCATGTATACAGGACAATCACTCTACCACTGAGTCTCCTTCCCAGCCCTAATGCTTTAATTCTTTAAAATTTCTTTTTGTCAGTCATAGGGCTTGAACTCAGGGCCTGGGTATTAACATAACTCTGAGTTCTTCAGCTCAAGCGGAGCCCTATACCAATTGAGCCACAGTGCCACTTCCTGTTGGGAGATAAATGTCTCAGACTTTCCTGCAAGGGTGTGCTTTGAACGGTGAATTTTTAAATTATATTTCTTCAAGTTGTTTATTGGTGCGTTACAGTTTTTCTGAAATTTAAAGTTTGCTGTAAACATTTGTCTTCAAGTAATCCAACAGCATTAAATATTACATTTAGAAGCTATCCTGTAGCACATCCATTTTGAAATTATTATGTTAAGATGAAATTCTTATTCTTTGTAGAAACAACCCATTAAAGTCCAAATGGGAAATATGCTAATTTCAGCAGCCTTGAGTCTCCTTCCTCTTTTTTTTTTTCTCTCCAGTATCTTTTCTTTTTTTGGAACAAGTGTCATGGACTGTCCAACCATTCAAAAGGAAGCTCATTCCATTAATTTAGTAGAAAAAGAATCCAGGATGCCTGCATCTCAAGGCTACTTTGATTAAAATGTTAATCTGATAATTCACGCCAATGAATTTTCAAAGTCATTTTGATAATTTTTTACACCACTCATTAAAGAAGTTCCAAAAAGCAAGAATCAAAAATCATGTTCTGCTTTCTAAAGTTTAAAAAGCTAGTAATTCAACAAAACAATTCTTTTCTTCCAAGATTCCATAGTGAAGAATTTCTCTTTTATCATAGCCCTTACCACTGACCCCTTCCCTTCAAACGTGTAGCTTTATTCAGTTTTCTTGTTCCAGCCTTCATTTTGTTACTAGCCTCAGTAATCTCCTTATGGTATTTTACAATGAAATTCCATTTGTTGTTAGAGAGCTCAATTCATACTTCCAAAGGCAGAATTATGAGCATATCATAGAGCATAAAATATTGAGTATCATTAATGTGATCATATGCAACTATTCCATAAATCAATATAAGTACCACATAAATGAGCATCTTCATATGCTTTTTAAAATGGAAAGGAGTTACATACCTATATCATAAAATAATTCAGCTCACTAGTAGAAGAGAATAAGCTAAACATTTTTTATCATCTCTAATATTCTTTGTAAAATTTTCTTTTCTCATTAACTATCACCTTAGGGCCTGCTTTTCCTAGCACCAAGATATAAGTTGATGTCCTTGGATTTCAGTCACCTCTTAGTAACTTGCCTTCCAACACCAGTTATTCCCTCATGTAAAATACCTGAGGAATAACTTGTCATATTGTGCCTGCAAGAGGTGTACCCAAGTCGACTGTCTGTGCCCTCTCTTGCTTTGCTTTGTTTGGGAGTGGAGTGGCAGAGACAGTGGTGTCAGGTATCAGGTGGTTGGATCCATGGTGTTAAGAATTGTGGGTACCAGAAAAGAGTAGCAGAGAGTAGGATACTAGGGAAATGGTAATTGTGACTGTAATTGCTGAGTTGCAGTGGCAGAAATTGGGTAACACCAACAGCTTTACAGGGGTTGGCGTAGCTAATACAGGCATCCAGAACAGTTTATCAGGGACAAAGAATCATAGACAAAATGAAAGATAAAAGTTGTGAGGGATTGTGGGGAACAACAGGGTAACAAGGTCATGGTTGTGCAAACTGGGTACCCAGTACTAGGGTAGAAGTAATTGGCATGGTGGACTGATGTGGTGCAGAGCTCTGGGTTTGACTCTCCAGTTTTGGCTGTTAGATCTTTAGGGAACTACCTCTATCAGCTCATTATCAGTTGTTGTGTTCAGGCACATACCATCTATAAATGTCTACTCCAAGTAGATGGCATTCTTTGACACCAGCTCTAGGATCTTTGCCCTAAGCATCCTGAGAGACCACACTTCACAATGCTGCAGAACAAGCTCCACAAAGTGAGCTGCTATCACTTCATACAACTCTTGCTGCTCCTCTCCAATGTCAATTATCATGGTAGGGAGGGATCTGAGTTGTGCTCAGCAGCAATGCTCTGGGAAGCTATCAATTCTTACCCTGGCATTCTGGGAGATCCCTAGAATTGGTAAACAGCACTTGCTGGTGCTCTTCCAACTTCTCTCTGAATACCCAGACTATTGTACCTCAGATGGGTTACTTTGATATCCAGGTGGCCTCAAACTTGCTCTATCTTCTCCCTCGAGGTTCTCATTAGCTTCAGCTGCCTTTCCTTTTCCCTCCAAGTAGTTTGCTTCATCTCCACATCCTTTGAACTCTGCTTCATATCAACCTGTGGCTTCCACACCAAGCCCTTCCACTTTCTCATCTACCTCTCTAGCTGTGAATCTGGCAAAAAAATCTACATGTAACTTCTGTATCTCTTTATCAAGATTTGAGCTGGAATCCCAGGTGGTACTAGCAAACTGAGAACATGGGGAGCATCTTAAATACTCCCCTGCCATTCACTGCTCATTGAGAAAGATGTGAAAGTGTTGTGGTCAGTATCTCCTTTTCCATTTCTGGTTCAACAGAATAAAGTGAAGTCACAATGGATTTATCAGGCAGCTGCGATGTCAGCAAGTGAACCAACCAAATATAATTTAATGAGGGGATACTTATCAAATGTAGTAGTGTAAATGCACATATTTGTAGGACACTACTAAGGGCTTTCATCAAACTAGTTAATTTCCAAAATGGTAGACCAATCTTAGACTCTCCCTTAGATCTTCCTGTTCTGAAGTCCCTGAGGAGTTTTACATACAACTCAGACCTAGTAACATGGGTAAATAGAAAAGTGTGTATGGATTAGTATTCTGAAGGTGTGATATGGTCTTGTCATGACTACCATGAAATCAATGTCCTTTCTCTAACCTTCACAACATCTCTTTATTTGGCATAACTGGCATATTTCTTAGTGTGTTGTTTTTTCCTGCTAGTTCAGTGCACAGATTAAAATATTAAGCATGCCAAACCATGGGTTTCCATTGTCCTAGTAGACATTTTGCATCCTAGGACCTCCCTTCCAGGTAACTCTCTTCTTGGGCCCTCATATGCATATGCTCACAGAAGAGAATATATCACAAACCAGGGAACATAGTTGCTCAATGATGATTAGCTCACACAGAGACTCAAGCAGTTTGGGTCTGGAGCCTTTCTGGGAGGCCTTGGACTAGGTACTGGGGGCAACATTGACAGAAATTCCTCAGAGCAATACCACTGACAGCAAGTGAGTCCTGACATTACTAGTCCTACCTAGGATATGAACACATGAACAAACCCTGTTTAGCCTATTGAACAGTGCCCCCATCAATGAAATCATTTTGAGTGTAGGAGAAAATCTCCATTTGTAAAGCAGTACACATAAGAAACACATGATGCCCCACACTCAAAAGCTCCAGTAGAACAGAGTGTAAGGCTGTGTACACAGTTGGGAAATAGGATTCTAAGGGGTGGGAAGGGATGATTTTAGATAGCAAACTTAGAAGTAATTATAAGTTTCTGAATACTCTTACCTAACTATCTCTGGCCCCTCAGATCCAATTCAAGAAATAATGGAGTTTATGATCACAAAATAGAGTTTTTAATCCCAGAGACAAACTCTAGATGTAAGAACATCTTCCCAGATGCCCCTGATGTAAAGGGTCAGAAAGGCAAAGGGGAAGGGCGCCCAATGCTCAGGAATATAAATGGAGCTTACAAGCCACTGCAGTCTCTGATTTTCTTTCTTTTTTATAGAGAAAAAACTGAACAGAGGGGTTACAATTACATGGGCAAGATAGTGAGTACATTTCTTATCAAGCATTATAGCCTGCTCCTTTGTTTACCCTTCCCATCCCTTCCCAGCCTCTCCTGTCCTCCAATCCAACCCATCCCACCAAAATTGTAAAGGTCGTTTTCGACATGACCACTTGTACTTCTCATTGTTGCAACAGGTCCACCTGTATCCTTATTTAAACAACTTGCTCTTCCCCTTCTCCTCCAAAAAATATAACGACATCAAATATAGTGAAAGCAGGGGTTATACTGTGGGGAGGGACATACAAAGCAACAAAGAAATAATCTTATAAGAGCATTAGAAACAAACGCATGAAAGAAAAAAAAAACATTTAAATACATATCTTAGGGTTCATTTCTGTAACATCACCTTATCTGAACTTTTCGGCTTGACTCATACATATACTAGATATTACAAGTAAGGGAAACCATGGGACCTATGTTTCTTTGGGCTTGGCTTACTTCACTTAATATAATTGTTTCCAAGTGTTTCCATTTCCTAACAAATGGAGCAATGTCATTCTTTCTGATGGAGGCATAGAATTCCATTGTGTATATATACCACATTTTTTTGATCCATTCATCTACTGAGGGGCATCTGGGTTGGTTCCATATCTTACCTATGGTAAATAATGCTGCAATAAATATAGTTGTGCTGTTAGCTTTAGTGTGGTCTTGTTTGTAAACATTTGGGTAAATGCCCAAAAGTGGAATTGCTGGGTCATAGGGGAGCTCTATGTGGAGTCTTTGGAGGAAACTCCATACTACTTTCCAAAGTGGTTGAACCAACAATGAAGTAAGGTTCCCTTCTGTCCACATCCCCTCCAGCATCTGTTGTTATTAGAGTTCTTGATTTTTGCCATTATAACTGGGGTGAGATGGTATCTCAAGGTTGTTTTGATTTGCATTTCTTTTAAGGCTAGGGAGGTTGAGCATTTCTTCATGTGTCTATTGGCCATCCTTCTTTCTTTTTCAGAGTAGTTTCTCTTTAAGTCTTTAGCCCACTTATTTATTGGGAAGTTGTTTCTTTGAGGATTTGTTGTTGGGGGATTTAATTTTTTGAGTTCCAAGTATATTTTAGATATGAGACCCTTGTCTGTTGTATGGCTAGTGAAGATCTTCTCCCAATCCATACGCTTTCTATTCATCTTGCTAACTAGGTCCTTTGCCATGCAGAAGCTCTGAAACTTCATGCAATCCCATTTGTCCAACCTTTCTTTGATTTATTGTGTTTCCTGGTCTCCATTAATAAAATTTCGGTTTGTGCCAAGGAGACCTAGGGTTTCTCATATTCCATCCTATAATGTTTACAGATTGTCTGCTTTGACTCCGAGATCTTTCATCCATTTGGAGTTGATTCTGGTGCAGGGTGATATATAAGGATCTAGCTTTAGTTTTCTACAAGTAGTTAACCAATTTAGCCAGCACCATTTACTGAAGAGGCTGTCTTTCATCCATTCCATGTTTTAGGTCACTTATCGAAGTTTAGATGGCTATAGGTCTGTAGGTTCATTTCTGGAATTTCAATTCTATTCCATTGGTCCTGAAGTCTGTGCCAGTATCAAGCTGTTTTGATTACTATGGCTTTATAGTAGAGTTTGAAATTTGGTATTGATATTCCTCCAGCAGTGTTCTTTCCATTGAGGAGCGTTTTTGCTATTTGGAGTCTTTTATTCTTCCATATGAATTTTTGGATTGCCTCTTCTATTTCCTTGAAGAATGAGTTTGGAATTTTGATAGGTCTCGCATTGAATTTGTAGATACCCTTGGGAAGTATTGCGATTTTCATGATGTTAATCTTTCCAATCCAGGAGCATGGGAGTTTTTGCCATTTTCTAAGTTCTGTTTTGAGTTCTTTTTTCAAGTTTTTAAAGTTTTCATCATAGAGGTCCTTCACATTTTTGGTTAAGTTAATTATTAGGTATTTTATTTTTTTGTGTGGCTATTACGAATGGAGTTTCTTTCCTAATTTCAGCCATACTTTTCTCATTGTTGGCATACAGAAAAGCCATTGATTTTGGGGGGTTAATTTTATGCCCTGCTATTTTGCCAAAGTTTTGAATCCGCTTGAGTAATTTTGGAGTGGAGTCTATGGGATTCTTTTCATACAAGATCATGTCATCTGCAAAGAGGGAGACTTCTATTTCTTCTTTCCCTATTTGGATATACTTTGTGTTTGCATTTTGTCTCATTGCTGTAGCTAGGCATTCTAATACTAGATTGAAGAGAAGTGGAGAGAGTGGACTTCCTTCTCTTGTTCCTGAGTTAAGAGGAAATGGTTTTAATTTTTCACCATTAAGTATAATGCTAGCTGTAGGTTTGTCAAATAGTCTTTATTGTATTGAGGAATATTCCATGGATTCCTAATTTTTCTAAAACCTTCATCATAAAGGGGTGTTGGATCTTGTCAAATGTTTTTTTCTGCATCTATTGAGATAACCATGTGGTTCTTACCTTTGCTCCTGTTGACATGATAAATAATATTAATTGATTTGCTTATATTGAACCAGCTTTGCATCCCTGGAATCAATGCTGTTTGATCGTGATGTATAATTTTTTTGGATGAATTGTTGAAGTTGATTGGCCAACATTTTGTTGAGATGTTTTGCATCAACGTTCATCAAAGAAATCAGTCTATAGTTCTCTTTCTTTGATGAGTCCCTCCCTGGTTTTGGGATGAGGGTTATGATGGCTTCAAAGAATGTGTCCAATAGTGAACTTTCTCTTTAAATTTCATTGAAGAGTTGGAGGAGTGTGAGCTCTGCTTTGAAGGCCTTGTAGAATTCCGCTATAAAACCATCTCATCCTGCACTTTGCTTAGCTGGGAGGTCTCTTATTGTTATTTCTATTTCAATGCTTGATATGGGCCTGTTAAGATGATTTAACTCATCTTGGTTTAGTGTCGGTGTGTCAATATTTGCTAAGAAAAGTCCATTTCTGCCAAGTTCTCAAACTTATTAGCATAAAGTTTTGAGAAGTATTCTGTTTCCATTCTCATCTCTGAATTTATTTATTTAGGTGTGTTCTCTCATTTTTCTGATAAGACTTACTAAGGGTCTGTCAATTTTGTTAATGTTTTTGAAGAACCAACTCTTTGTTTTGTTGATTCTTTCTATAGTTTTAGTTTGGATTCTAATTCTTTAATTCTGATTTAATTTTAATTATTTCTTTCCATCTACTAGACTGGGGTTTATCTTGCTGCTCCTTTTCAAGGAAGTTCAGATGTCTCATTAAATTGTTGGTTTCAGATCTCTCCAAATTGTTGATGTAGGAACTCAGAGCTATAAACTAGCCTCTGAGTACTGCCTTTGCTGTGTCCTAGAGAAGCTGGTAATTTGTGTGCTCATTTTTGTTGAATAGCATGAACATTTGCATTTCCTTTCTAATCTCTTCCATGACCCAGTTGTGATTCAGCAGTGTGTTGTTCAGCCCCCATGTGTTATCAGACTTTCTATGGTGGCTTTTGTTGTTGAGTTCTAATTTTATTCCCTTGTGGTCAGAGATAATGCAAGGTATAACTTCAATGTTTCTGAATTTGTACAACTTTGTTTTGGGACCTAAAATGTGGTCTATTTTAGAAAATGTTCCTTGTGCTGCTGAGTAAAACGTGTATTCTGATGTTACTGGGTGAACTATTCGGTAGATATCTGTTAAATAAAATTGATCTATGCAGCTGTTTAGATCTGCGGTTTTCTCTCTTGAGTTTTTGCCGAGTTGTTCTATCTAGTGGGGAGAGTGGTGTTTTAAAATCCCCAACAATTAATGTCTTTGAATCTATGTGGGATTTGAGGGAAAGTAATGTTTCTTGAATAAATTTGGGTGCTCCGTTGTTTGGCGAATAGATATTTAGAATTGTAATATCCTCCTGAAGGAGGGAACCCTTAATTAGTATGTAGCGACCTTCTTTATCTCTTCTCACGAATTTTAATTTGAAGTCTATTTTATCTGATATTAGGTTTGCAACTCCCGCCTGTTTATGGGGGGCGTTTGCTTGGTAGATTTTGTTCAAGCCTTTAATATTGAAAATGTGTTTGCTTTTATGGCCAAAATGTGACTCCTGAAGGCAGCAGATAGAAAGATCTTGTTTTTTAATCCAACTAGACAGTCTATGTCGCTTAATTGGAGACTTAAGTCCGTAAATGTTGAGAGATAGAACTGAGAGGTATTTGGGAGTTCCTGCCATATTATGCACCTTTTTTGGGCTGTGAAACCTGGGTTCTTCCTATGGTTCTTGGATTCTCAGTTTGGTTGCAGTTTCTTGGCCTTTATTGTGGACTTGTTTGTGTTCTATGTGTAGGACATCTTTAAGAATCTTTTGTAGGGCTGGTTTGGTGGAGGAGTATTGTTTCAATTTTTCTTTCATATAGAAGGTTTTTATTTGGCCTTCAGTTATGAAGGAGAGTTTAGCTGGGTACAGTATTCTTATTTGATAGTTGTTTGTTTTTAGGGCATGGCATACATCATTCCAGGCTCTTCTTGCTTTGATTGTCTCTGCTGAGAAATCTGAGGTGATTCTAATTGGTTTCCCTTTATAGGTGACTAATCTTTTCTCCTTGACAGCTTTAAGGATCTTTTCCTGGGTCTGATATGATCCTGTGTGGATTATAATGTGATAGTGGGATGTCCTATTCTGGTCTGGTTTATTTGGCATTCGAAAAGCTTCTTGTATCTGAATAGGCCTATCTTTTTGCATGTTTTGGAAAGACCTCTGCTAGGATCCTATTAAACATATTTCCTAGTCCATTAACTTCTGTTTCTAGGTGCTCCTCTACACCCATTACCCTTAGCTTAGTCCTTCTGATGGTATCTTCCAAGTGTTGGATAGATCTCTCATATTACTTAGATTTGTCTTGGATGGTTGTATGTTCTTTCTCTATCATATCAATGCTGTCTTCAATCCCAGAGGTTCTATCTTCTGCATGGTCTAACCTGCTGTCAAGATTTTCTACTTTGTTATTTATTTCTTTTCCTTCTAATTGATCAGCTTTGATGGCTTCAAATTCTTTGTTGAAGCTTTTTTTTAGATCTTGTATGCACTTCTTTACTTCCTTAATTTGGTTTTCAGTGTTTATTCTCAAATCACTTAGTTGATTGGTTATGGTTTCCTTGGACTCCCGTTCCTTCTGTTGGGATCCATTCAGCATTCCCTGTATGGTCTCCCTGACTTCCCTCAGCTCTTTGTTATTGGATCCAATGAATACCTTTAGTGATCTTTGTGTATTTTCATCAGGCTCTCTCAATTCCTGTATTACTCTTTCCTTAGCTTCCTCCCATTCATGCGATTCCTGTAGTTCTCTTTGAGTGTTCTCAGCCTGTGCGGGCCATTCCTGACTTTCTCTTTGAGTACTCTCAAGTTGCTCACACAAATCCTGTGTGGTTTTTGAGTATCTTCCTCACACTCATGATATTCCTGTATAAACCTTGGGAGTGCCTCCTCTCTTTCCCTATCAAGCTCATACGGAGTCCTTTGTATGTTTTCAATCTTTTCATTTATCATGTTTGCCAGCAGTGTTTGTAGAGCTATTTGGGAACTCTCCTCTGGATTATTCATTATCTATTCTGTCACCTGAATATCATGAGTGTGAGTTGAGATACATGGACTTGAGATTTTTCTTGTTTTTTTTCCGGTTTACTCTGCCCATTTGGGATAAAAATAACACCAGTTTTGTGCTAGAACACTAACTTAAGGCAAGCATCAACCAAAGTCTGTATTTACACAATCAATAGTCTGTAGATAAAATCTAGTTCAACAGATACATCTATTCAACATCAAGCAACTATATATTAATGGGCTACAAACAGCAATGAAGAATTTTGGTAAAGCAGAAATTATTAGGTTGAGGGAGAGATGTGGGTAATAAATAGGAATAGAGAGATGTGGGAAGGCACAGGGAGAGTTAACTAAGTCCTAATCTCAAAGCAGGAAATAGGTTGGATAAGATGAAAGTAGAGAGAGAGCAAAAAAGAAAGAGAAAGGGAAAAAAAGGAACCAGAAAAAATAGAATAGTAAAAATTAAATATATTATGTAGCACAAAAACAAAATATTCACAGAAGAAAGTGGATAAAGTGATTGAAGGGGAGGGATATAGAGGAGATGTGAAAAACTTAAAAATAAAAATACTTAAAATATTATATAGGTATAAAGAGGTAGTACTGCTATTAAGAAATTTAAGTCTAAGAGATTTTGAATTTAGTAACAAATTTGTGAATTAAGAGTGTATACAATAGGGGATAAGGCCTAATAATCGACTACGGGTTTATTTGAGAATGTGTAGAACAACAATTAAGTCACATAAAGCAGAATGAAAGAGAAGAAAAGGTGAAAAGGATAAGAAAGAAAGAAAAAAAGATCAGGAGTTCAGTAGAGCTAAACAAAAAACAAAAAAAATTTTTGAAAAAGAAAAAAAAAAGAAAGAACAACGCACACACACGTATATGCGTAAAAAAATTATAAGAGGAAAAATATGTTACTAAAAAACAATATTTTTCAAAAAAGGTAAAAATTTTAAAAAAGTTTGAGAAAAAAAATTTTTATAAAAGGTGCAAAAAAAGGAAAAAAAATTTTTTTGATTATTTTGGTAGGGGTGGGAAAAATCCTGTATATCTTTTGTGTCCATAACCACCCTCTTGTTGGAGTCGCTGGTCTGCTTGTGGTGTTTGATTTTCCTGTGGCTTGGTTGATTTCTTAAGACAGTTTGTTTGAACAGGCAGAAAAATGCTTTGATTAACCCAGGATTTTGGGATCATCTTCCCAGGCTAGTTCAATGGAAGAGAGGTCTGTTTTGAGTATCACAAAAGAGGAAGATGGCTTTTTCCTCAAGTTTGTAGATACTGTGATGAGGCTAGGTTCCGGGTAGAGTTGAGGCCTTTCAGCAAACATTAGCTTTTCCCAGGGGCTAGTTTGTGAGAAACTCTCAGATCCCAGCCAGGAGCCTCTCTCAGGGTTTATGTTTACTGAATTCCAATTGATTGTCAAGGCTGCTAAAGGGAGGGGCAGCCTCTGGCTCTGATTACCCAGTGAACAAAGCCACTTCTGGGGTTGGGGCCCGAGCTGTGTGACATTTCCCTGGGTGGAGCTGAGTCTGGCAGGTCAGTTAGGTTCCTGTGACCTGCTAAATGACTCTAGTTTTCTTCCAAGGCCTGAGTTGGATATAGCAGCTCCGCCCGAGCTTTCTCAGTATCCTTGATGGAGATCTCCGGTACTGGTGGGGGGCAGGGGTGGCCTTCCCTCCTCTGCTCCCTGAGAAGGAGTGAGGACATCAGGCTTCTACTCACACCAAGTCTTGGTTCCTGGGTCGTCTCTGGTCTGCAAACTGCAGGATGAAGATGTCCGCTCCTTGTCGGTTCTTACTGGTGTTGAGTAGAATCTGCTCGCTCGCCGCGTCTTGCTCCTTCTTCCTGGACTCTCTGTTTTGCATGTATGGAGGGTTCAGCCACCGCCACCACTGCGGCTGCTGTGCAGTGGCTACTAGCAAGTGCTCAGATCTGTCTCCTTGACTGGATTTTCCCTCTCTGGCCTAACTCTCTGTCCTGTGATGTCACACTTGTGATTCTCTGGCTTAGGACTGTTCACTGGAACTCTAAAACTGCTTTCTATGCGAGAGTTTGTTTAGCCTCCAGCTTCTCCTCCGCCATCTTCTGAGAAGTCGTTTTTCTCCTATCATTGCTATTGTTTCTCTTACTGTTAACTCATGTCCTCTTGGGAAATTAATGCACAGCACATACACTCACAAAAAATAATCTGAGAATCTTCTTCCCATTTAAAATTCACCTTAATTTACACAGCACTTAAGAAGTTTGAACAAAATATACTCATCAATAAAGTATTCATATGCAATTTAATTTTCATATTTACTTTTTACTAAGTTGTCTCTGAACCATGTGTTACCTCATGTCCAAAAGTATCCTTGGGCTATTTCAATGAAGACAGAAAACAATCATTTTATCTGGAGCAGCACCATAGATTGTTACTGGAAATAAGTGGAAGTAACTGTTACTAGATGTGGAAATTGATCTCAGGAGAGGAATTGAACATAGAGGAATGACAAAGTTCAAGTTAACTTTTGTGTTCCTTTTTACTGTACAAAAACAAAGAATCCAAGGCTTGAAGGAAATTCTTACCCTGACATTTCTGAGTGTGTTCTTTACTCATATAAAGCTTGTCTGTAAACTTCTGGTTGAGAGTATTACAAAGGAACCAATATGCCATTTGAAGGTCAGCGTAGAACAAAAGGAAATAACTTTGTTTTAAAAGTGTTCTACTGCAAAGAAACAAAGATATGGAGGTTTTGAAGTGTCTTATGGATGGATGTTTCACTCCTGAGATGATTCTCTTGTTGCAGGAGTCAGTTATCAGTTCCTTTAGTATTGTCCTGAGTTTTCCATAGCAATAAAGATTTCAAAAAAGCAGGATCGAGTGAGTATGATCAGCAAAACCAGCCTCTTCTCAGACCACTACCCCTTTAAGGAGAGTCCCAAAGAAATACCCAGGGTTTGTTTTGTTTGCTTGTTTGTTTAGTTTTTGCTGGTTCTGGGGCTTGAACACAGAGGCTGGACCCTGTCCCTGAACAGTTGTCTTTCATTCCCACCTGCCCACAAAGATAGTACACTACTGCTTGAGCCAAAATTCCACTTCTGGCTTTTTTTGGTGTTTAATTACAGATAAGATTTTGACAGACTCTCCTGCCTGGGTAGGTTTTGAACTAAGACAGTACGAAAGCTAAGTGACATCAACTGTATGGACTTCTCTTTTGAACCGAGAAATATTAGATGAAGTTTACTATAAAGCTAATATTTGACAATTTTTAAAGAAGAGAATATGTTCAGCAAAGAAGCCATAGCTTAAATAACTCAGCAAAAGTAGGTGCACTGAATCCTTTGGGAAGATTACTATTGATTTCATCATTCCTTTGGGGAAAACTTAAAGCCATATTTGCACTTTTTTGTTGGTTGTGGGGAGTGAACACTGATCCTGGGCAATGTTTCCCAGCACTTCAGCTCAACTGCAGTGCTCTACCACTTTAGCTACAGCACCACTTCCGGGTTTCTGGTGGCTAATTGAAGATAAGTGTTTCAGGGACTTTCCTAACCAGCCTGGATTTGAACCACAATCTTCTGGTTTCAACCTCCTGAGTAGCTAGGATTACAGGCATGAGCGACCAGCAGCCGGCTAATATTTGCATTTAGGTGCACTGAATGACACTATGTAGCCAAATAATGGAAATTTGAACCAAATGATGACATTGTAGCTTTTCAGAAAAAATGAGGTAGCAATAAATATGTCTTCCTTTTCCATTTTGTTACCTTAATGACTCATGAGCTTTGGGACCCTTATATTAGCATCCTGTGACATCTGTATAGGTGTATTTAGTATTAGGAAATGTTCATAGAGAAATATGGAAAGATAGATTTTTAGGAAGCAAAGGAGGTCAGGTATGAAAGAACAGCATAGAAGGACATACATTTATCGCACAGAAATTAAGAACTAGCCTAAGAGATTTAGAATGCTAAAGGCAATGAGGAATAAGTCTAGTTGATAACTAGTTCTTCAATAACCAAAAATGGTTCCCTAGAACTGTTTCTGATATACCTTAATTACTATCATTTTTTCCTTCCATCTGGAGTTATTCCTTCTCTTCTGTCATAGCTGTTAATTAACTTCTGCCTTTTTGATGCCATGACTGCCCAAAAAAGTTTCCAAATCTCACTTAGACTACCCTTCTCATTGTGATTAGCATTGACCCCACTCAAAAGCCTGGAATCTTTAAATTTCCAGAATTAATCTTCACCTAACATCTAAGCACATTCCTGGCATTAATTGCCCTGACCTAATGAATAAAACTTTTTTTTTCAACACAGTATCCTAACATAGGTAAAGTACATGAATTAGCGACTACTGTCAGGTATCAGTATGGAAGGAGCAATTATATATTCCAAGTATGGGTTCTTTATTTTGCATTTACTAACTAAATGTTCATTGTTGTTGTTGCTGCTGTTGTTGTTTTGGCAGTCCTCGGGCTGAAACTCAGGGCTTGGGATTTATTGCTCAGATTTTTTTTTTTTTTCTCAATTCTAACCCTCTACCATTTGAGGCACAGGACCACTTCCAGTGTTTCTTTTTCAGTTTATGTATTACTGAGAAATTGAACCCAGGGTTTAATGCATGCTAGGCAATCACCTTAACATGAAGCCACATTCCCAGAGCCCTAAAGGACTCTCTTAAGATGGCATTACATTTTCATTCCGTAACTATGTATCATAATTTTAGCCAGAAATTTTTGCTAGAAAAGGGCATTGAACACAGTACTGAATCCAGTAAGGCTAGATGGACAATAAATAACTGTCACGTGCTAACCAGGGCACAGAGGGACTTACCTCATGGAGCTGGTACAGCAGACTGAGTGAGACAGCTCCTGCCCCACAGCCCACCTCCAGAATGAGAGGGCAACCTTGGTTCCAACCACATTGGGGATTCTGGGCCACTTCCTCCAGCACCCATTCAATAAGTTCCTGAGAGATTGAGAAAAAAAGAAAGAAGGTCAGAATTACACTTAAGCCTGGTACCGGTGGCTCAGGCCTATAATCCTAAGTACAATGGAGGCTGAGATATGAGGATTGTGGTTTATAACCAGCCTGGGCAGGAACACTTGTGACACTCTTATCTCCAAAGAACCACCAGACAACTGGAAGTGGCGTTGTGACTCAAGTGGTAGAGTGCTAGCTTTAAGCTTAGGATCTCAGGGAGCTGTCCCAGGCCCAGAGTTCAAGCCTCACAACTGAAAAGAAGTGGACTTCCCACCACAAGAAGTAGACTGAATAATACCCATTGTCCTAGGGAGCATGGCAGAGAAGTCAGGCCAAGCTTCCTGACAGCTGGGAGTCATGAGTAGGTCACCCAGCTTCTCTGTGCCTCAGTTACCCCAGCTTCACAACTGAACAAAGTGAAGGATCCCGTTCCTCATGGGGATTGGGTATTAAAGAAAGAGAGTCATGTTTTGTTTCATAATCCCATATCTGTCACAAAGTTAATAATACTCACCATCTGAGATCTTCCTGTCATATACTCACAGAAATGCCAAGAACCGTATCTGAATGACCCCTCCCTCTGTGCCTGGCCCTGCTCCAGAGATCCCTCTGTATTAATCCCTTGTTTCCTCACAACTATCCCATAAGGAGATTGAAGTCCAATGATTGAGGCCCAACCCAGATGTTCACCTGTGGTCAAAAATGGGCTGCCGTGGACTGAGTTTGGGACAATCCATCTAAACCACTGACTGAGTATGGCTCTACACATCTACCATTCCAACTACAGAGGACCTGGCTTAGTGGCTCATGGCTGTCACAGATAGGAGGATTGTGATCAACCCCAGTCTGAGCATATATTAAGTCTCCATCTCAGAAATGCCCAAGACAGAAAAGCTGGTAGAAGCCAGACTGGAAAGCCTAGGGCCTTGAGGTCAAACCCTAATATACTAAAAAGAACCAGAGTCCCAGTGCCAGAGGTTCATGTCTATAATCCTACGTACTCAGGAGGTTGAGACTCTGAAGATCACAGCTCAAGATTTAAAATAGGGTTGGCCTTGCCTATCAGAGGTCATGATGAGAAGACCCAGAGTCAGACCTATGACGTATGCTGTTGCACTCCATACTAGCAGGACTAATATCTTTACTAAGTGTTTGCCATGCTCTCTGTCCCCCTGAGAAGCCACCCCCTGCAGGCTGCACTCCTAGGTCCTCCCAAGCTCCCACTGCCACCAACCAGGCCCAAGGAAGTACACAGCTCCAGGGCACACAGACCCCTTGTTCTTGTCATTTAACAGTGCTGTGTCCCCTTCAAGGCCCCCAGACCTCAGTTATGAAGCCCATGCACACCCCAAAGATAGCAGGTAGAATTTACCAAAGCATTCAGCCTCCTTGTTACAACCCACTTTTACACACACACACACACACACACATCCAGACCGGTGACAGAAGACTCATCCATGCAGCACCTGCAACTTGCCAACTGATCACTCACCTGAAAACAGTCAGGCTGTACAAGGAGAAGGATGATCTCTATCTGTCTCTCTCTGTCTGTCTGTCTGTCTTCAGGTGAAAGGATGACCAAGCACAGAAGACAAGGTTTCACATAGCAAGGGGGGTCTATCTTCTGCATCCAACACCTCCCATCCCCGGAAAAAAGGAAAAGACTCCAGAAGGCAGGTGTGGACATGCTGCTCCCCACCTCTGACTAAAGCCAGCAGGTACCCACCTGGGAGAGGAAAGGTGCAGATGTGCGGCTGTGTGGCTCCCACTGCTCCAGGCCAGGGGCTCTTTGGTGCTCACTCCTCACCAACCCTCCATCTCCCCATTTCCTGGGACACTAAATGCTGGGGATGGGGATGGGATCCTCGGGTCAACACACACCCCCACCCCTGGGGCACATTTGTCGCAGGTCGTGGGCCAAACTGTGGGGCACAGAGGAGGCACGGGTCCTGGTCGTGAGGTGGGGTGATATGGGGTGGCAGGGAGTGGGCCTGTGTGGCCTCCACTCACATGTGCTGCTGGCAAAAGCTGTTGGAAGCTGCTCCAGGTGGGGCAAGCTGCAATGGCAGTAGCATGGTGGACACTCAGGCCCAGCGCAGAGGACAGGGAGGCCAGGACAAGGTCAGGCCGAAAGCTGGCTGGTGGTGCACCATTGCACAATTGCCTGAGGAATCCAAGAGGCAACATGTATCTGAGCCAGCAGCACCAGGTTTGAAATGCTGTGCCATGGGGAAGGTGGGCAGGGGGCCGGGGCACAGGCAGGCACATGGTGGGCCTGAGCAAGGCCTCTCCTCCTAGGCCTCAAGTCTCTTGATCATCACTCAGCCACCTCTACCTTCTTCAACTGCTGGTAGTGGTGTCAACCAACAGGGAATCCCAGTATTACTGGGTAGCATGGAATGTGGGCATCGCCACCATTCTTGTATCACATTGGTCAGAAAGAACCATGAAAGAATGGGGGTGTGGCTAGAATCCTGTGATGCAGGCAGAATGGGCGGAGTCAAGATGACAGCAGCCAATTTCCCAGGAAACTCTGTCCAATCCAGTTGGGGACAAGAGGGTGACCTGCTTTAGCTGGATGGCTGCACAGGTTGTTGTGTATGTCTGTTTGTTCCCAGTCCCGGACCTTGAACTCAAGATCTGGGCACAGTCTGTGACCTGCTTTTGATCAAGTCTATCCCTCTACCAATGGAGCCACATGGCTTTACTTCTGATTTTCTTGGCACATGTTGGACAGGAGTCTCAAGGACTTTCCTGTCTAGGGTGGCTTTGACCATGATCCACCTATCACAGCCTTGTAAGTATCAAGGAGGACTGCTGAGAGCCACTGCTGCCTGCCTAAACATTGGTTTTACTGATGTTCTTGGAAAGACCTGTGAGTTCTCTATCCTCAGGATTAAGTGGTAGGAGCTGGAGCCCAAAGTGGGAATCCTGGTCCTGCCACCTCCAAATGGCAAGAGATCCTAAGAAATTCATTCCTATTCATATGATTACCAATGGAACATGATGTATGTCATGATTAATTGAACAGTTCTTGAATGATTCAACGATAAAATTATACACAATTATAAGACACGTCAATTTTAATTAATACTTTATGAAGCATTTAAACAATGACATTCATTAAATGGAGGCCAAATGAAATACCTAAGAATTAGGCATCACATAGCATGAAGATGCCATTTTTTTCTGCCAGGACTGGGATTTGAACTCATGGTCTGGATAACACTATTGTTGCACTGTGTGTGAAGGAGAAGCTTGTTTCCTTGAATTCAAGAATTTCAGGTATGTTCTTTAAGCCTGACATTGATGCCCACCACTAGAAAACATCCTATTTTTGTACATTTTAAATATATGACTTATATTTATTTTTGATTGTGAATATACTGTACAGAGGGTTTACAATTACATGGACAAGATAATGAGTACATTTCCTGTCAAGCATTGTATCCTCCTCTTTGTTTACCCTTCACATCCCTTCCCAGCCTCCCCACGCCCCCTCCCACTGAATCCGCCCCACCCACCAAAGTTGTAAAGTTCATTTTTGATATGACAACTTTTACTTCTCATTGCTGCAACGGATCCACCTGTATCCTTATTTAAACGACTTGTTTTTCCCCTTCCCCTCCACAAATTATACCAACATCAAATGCAGTGAAAGTAGGGGTTATATTAAGGGGGAGGGACATACAAAGCAACAAAGAAATAATCTTATAAATGCTTTAGAAACACATGCATGAAAGAAAAAAAAACATTTAAATACATATCTTAGGGTTCATTTTCCTAATTTACCTTATTTAACCTTTTCTGCTTGACTCATACATATACTAGATATTGCAAATAAGGGAAACCATGGGACCTATGATTTTGGGCTTGGTTTATTTCACTTAATATAATTTTTTCCAAGTTTTCCATTTCCTAATAAATGGGGAAATGTAATTCTTTCTGATGTAGGCATAGAACTCCATTGTGTATATATACCACATTTTCATGATCCATTCATTTACTGAGGGGCATCTGGGTTGGTTCCAGATCTTAGCTATGGTAAATAATGCTGCAATAAACATAGTTGTGCTGGTACTTTAGTGTGGTCTTCTTTGTAAACATTTGGGTAAATGCCTAAAAGTGGGATTGCTGGGTCATAGGGGAGCTCTATGTGGAGTCTTTGGAGGAACCTCCATACTAATTTCCAAAGTGGTTGAACAAGTTTACAGGCCCACCAACAATGAAGTAAGGTTCCCTTCTGTCCACATCCCATCCAGCATCTGTTGTTATTAGAGTTCTTGATATTTAACATTATAACTGGGGTGAGATGGTATCTCAAGGTTGTTTTGATTTGCATTTCTTTTATGGCTAGGGAGGTTGAGCATTTCTTCATGTGTCTATTGGCCATCCTTCTTTCTTCTTCAGAGAAGTTTCTCTTTAAGTCATTAGCCCACTTATTTATTGGGCAGTTGTTTCTTTGAGGATTTGTTGTTGGAGGATTTAATTTTTTGAGTTCCAAGTATATTTTAGATATGAGACCCTTATCCATTGTATGGCTAGTGAAGATCTTCTCCCAATCCGTACACTTTCTATTCATCTTGCTAGCTAGGTCCTTTGCCATGCAGAAGCTCTGAAACTTCATGCAATCCCATTTGTCCAAACTTTCTTTGATTTATTTTGTTTCCCGGTCTCCATTAATAAAATTTCAGCCTGTGCCAAGGAGACCTAGGGTTTCTCCTATTCAATCCTATAATGTTTTCAGAGTGTCTGCTTTGACTCCGAGGTCTTTGATCCATTTGGAGTTGATTCTGGTGCAGGGTGATATATAAGGATCTAGCATTAGTTTTCTACAAGTAGTTAAAGAATTTAGCCAGCACCATTTACTGAAGAGGCTGTCTTTCTTCCATTCTATGTTTTTAGGTCCCTTATCGAAGATTAGATGGCTATAGGTCATTTCTGGGTTTTCAATTCTATTCCATTGTTCCTGAGGTCTGTGCCAGTACCAAACTGTTTTGATTACTATGGCTTTATAGTAGAGTTTGAAATTTAGTATTGATATTCTTCCAGCAGCGTTCTTTCCGTTGAGGAGTATTTTTGCTATTCAGGGTCTTTCATCCTTCCATATGAATTTTTGGATTTCCTCTTCTATTTCCTTGAAGAATGAGGTTGGAATTTTGATAGGTACCACATTAAATTTGTAGATAGCCTTGGGAAGTATTGCCATTTTCACGATATTAATCTTTCCAATCCAGGAGCATGGGAATTTTTGCCATTTTCCAAGTTCTGTTTTAATTTCCTTTTTCAATTTTTAAAGTTTTCATCATAGAGGTCCTTCACTTCTTTGGTTAAGTTAATTCCTAGGTATTTAATTTTTGTGGCGGTATTACAAATGGAGTTGCTTTCCTAATTTCAGCCCCACTTTTCTCATTGTTGGCATACAGAAAAGCAATTGATTTTGGGGGGTTAATTTTATTCCCTGCTCTTTTGCCAAAGTTTTGAATCAGCTTGAGTAATTTGGGAGTGGAGTCTATGGGATTCTTTACATACAAGATCATGTCATCTGCAAAGAGGGAGACTTTTATTTCTTCTTTCCCTATTTGGATCTACTTTATGTTTGCATCTTGTCTTAATGCTGTAGTTTGCATTCTAATACTAGATTGAAGAGAAGTGGAGAGAGTGGACATCCTTGTCTTGTTCCTGAGTTAAGAGGAAATGGCTACAGTTTTTCACCATTAAGTATAATGCTGGCTGTATGTTTGTCATATACAGCCTTTATTGCATGTAGGAATGTTCCATGGATTCCTAAGTTTTTCCATAACATTCATCATAAAGGAGTGTTGGATCTTGTCAAATGCTTTTTCTACATCTATTGAGATAACCATGTGGTTCTTATCCTTGCTCCTTTTGATGTGATGAATAATATTAATTGATTTGTGTATATTGAACCAGCTTTGCATCCCTGAAATGAATCCTGTTTGATCGTGGTGTATGATTTTTTTGGATGAATTGTTGAAGTCGATTGGCCAAAATTTTGTTGAGAAGTTTTGCATCAATATTCATCAAAGAAGTGGGTCTATAGTTCTCTTTGATGAGTCCCTGCCTGGCTTTGGAATGAGGGTTATGATGGATTCATAGAATGTGTTCATTAGTGAACTTTCTAATTCAATTTCATTGAAGAGTTGGAGGAGTATTGGTGTGAGCTCTGCTTTGAAGGCCTTGTTGAATTCCGCTGTAAAAACATCTGGTCCTAGACTTTTCTTAGCTGGGAGGTATCTTATTGCTGTTTCTATTTCAATGCTTGATATGGGCCTGTTAAGATGGTTTATCTCATCTTGGTTTAGTTTTGGCATGTCAGTATTTGCTAGGAAAGGTCTATTCCTGCCACGTTCTCAAACTTATTAGCATAATGTTTTGAGAAGTATTCCCTTAAAATGTTCTGAATCTTGGTTGTTTCCGTGGTTATGTTTCCATTCTCATCTCTGAGTTTATTCATTTGGGTGTGTTCTCTTCTTTTTCTGATACGATTTGTTAAGGGTCTGTCAATTTTGTATAATTTCAATGTTTCTGAATTTGGACAACTTTGCTTTGTGGCCTAAAATGTGGTCTGTCTTAGAAAATGTTCCATGTGATGATGAGAAAAACGTGTATTCTGATGCAGCTGGGTGAAATATTTGATAGATGTCTATTAAATCTAGTTGATCTATGCAGCTCTTTAGAACTGCGGTTTTCTCTGTTGAGTTTTTGCCGAGTTGATCTATCTAGCAGGGAAAGTGTTATTAAATCCCCTACAATTAATGTCTTTGGGTCTATGTGGGTTTTGAGGGAAAGTAGTGTTTCTTGGATAAATTTGGGTACTCCGTTGTTTGGCAAATAGATATTTAGAATTGTAATATCCTCCTGAAGGAGAGATCCCTTATTTAGCATGTAGCAACCTTCTTTATCTCTTCTCACGAATTTTAATTTGAAGTCTATTTTATCTGATATTAGGTTTGCAACTCCCGCCTGTTTATGGGGGCTGTTTGCTTGGTAGATTTTGTTCAAGCCTTTAATATTGAAAATGTGTTTGTTTTTATGGCCAAAATGTGACTGCTGAAGGCAGCAGTTAGAGAGATCTTGTTTTTTAATCCAACTAGACAGTGAATGTCTCTTAATTGGAGAATTAAGTCCGTAAATGTTGAGAGATAGAACTGAGAGTTATTTGGGACTTCTTGTCATATTATGAACCTTTTTGGGGCTGTGAAAAGTGGGTTCTTCATATGGTTCTTCGATTCTCAGTTTGGTAGCAGTTTCTTGGCCTTTATTGTGGTCTTGTTGGTTTTCTATGTGTAGGACATCTTTAAGAATCCTTTGTATGGCTGGTTTGGTGGAGATGTATTGTTTCAATTTTTCTTGGCTATGGAAGTTTTTTATTTGGCCTTCAGTTATGAAGGAGATTTTAGCTGGGTACAGTATTCTTGGTTGAGAGTTGTTTGTTTTTAGGGCATGGCATACATCATTCCAGGCCCTTCTTGCTTCGATGGTCTCTGCTGAAAATTCTGAGGTGAGTCTAATTGGTTTCCCTTTATAGGTGATTAATCTTTTCTCCTTGACAGCTTTCAGGACCTTTTCCTGGGTCTGAATTGATCCTGTGTGGATTATAATGTGATAGTGGGATGTCCTATTATGGTGTGGTCTATTTGGCATTCTAAAAGTTCTTGTATCTGAATAGGTCTATCTTTTTGCATGTTTGGGAAGACCTCTGCTAGGATCCTTTTAAACAAATTTGCTAGTCCATTAACTTCTGTTTCTAGGTACTCCTCTACACCCATTATCCTTAGATTAGGCCTTCGGATGGTGTCTTCCAAGTGTTGAATAGATCTCTCATATTCCTTAGATTTGTCTTGGATGGTTGTATGTTCTTTCTCTATCATATCTGGGTTGTGTTCAATCCCCGATATTCGATCTTCTTCATGGGCTAACCTACTGTTAAGACTTTCTACATTGTTATTTATTTCCTTTCCTTCTAATTGGTCAGCTTTGATGGCTTCAAATTCTTTGTTGAAGCTTTGTTGTAGATATTGTATGAACTTCTTTACTTCATTAATTTGGTGTTCAGTGTTTATTCTCAAATCACTTATTTGATTGGTTATGGTTTCTTTGGACTCCCATTCCTTCTGTTGGGATCCATTCCACATTCCCATTGTGGTCTCCCTGACTTCCCTCAGCTCTTTGTTAATGGATCCAATGAATGCCTTTATTGATCTTTGTGTATTCTCATCCTGCTGTATTATTCTTTGCTTAGCTTCCTCCCGTTCATGCCATTCCTGTAGTTCTCTTTGAGTGTTTTAAGCTTGTTCAGGCCATACCTGCCTTTCTCTTTGCGTATTCTCAAGCTGTTCATGTAAATCCTGCATCAGTTTTTTAGTAGCTTCCTCACGCTCATGATATTACTGTATTAACCTTTGGATTGCTTCCTCTCTCTCTCTATCACGCTCATCCAGAGTCCTTTGTAGGTTTTTAATCTTTTCCTGCATTAAACTTGTGTTTCCCTCCTCTCTCTCCCAATCATCCTCATTCAGAGTCCTTTGTATGTTTTCAATTTTTTCATTTATCATGTTTGCTAGCAGTGTTTGTAGAGCTATTTGGGAACTCTGCTCTGGATTATTCATTATCTGTTCTTATTCATTATCTGTTCTGTGCCATGATTATCATGAGTGGGAGTTGAGATACACGGACTTGACATTCTTCTTGTGTTTTTCCGGAGTACTCTGCCCATTTGGGATGAAAATAACACCAGTTTTGTGCTAGAACACTAACTTAAGGCAAGCATCAACAAAAGTCTGTATTTGCACAGACAATAGTCTGCAAATACAATCTAGTTCAACAGATACATCTATTCAACATCAAAAAACTATGTATTAATGGGCTACAAACCGCAAAGAAGAATTTGTAAAACAAGAAATTATTAGGGTTAGGGAGAGATGTTGGTAAAAAATAGTAATAAAGATATGAGGGAAGGCACAGGGAGAGTTAACTTAACTTAGTACTAATCTCAAAGAAAGAAATATGTTGGATAGGATGAAAGTAGAGAGAGAGAGAATTAAAGAAGAAAGAGAAAGGGAAAAAAAGAGACCAGAAAAAAATAGAAAAGTAAAATTTAAAAATATTATACAGAAAGAAAACAAACTATACAGAGAAGAACGTGAATATAATGAGAGAAGGGTAGGGGTAAAAAGGAGATGTGAAAATCTTAAAAATAAAAATACTTAAAATATTATATAGGTATAAAGAGGTAATACTGCTATTAAGTAATTTAAGTCTCAGAGGTTTTGAATTGAGTAATAAATTTGTGGATTAAATGTGTACACAATGGAGGATAGGTTTTAATAGTCAACTATTGGTTTATCTGAGGATGTGCAGAGTAACAATTAAGTCACCTAAAGAAGAACGAAAGAGAAGAAAAGGTGAAAAGGGTAAGAAAGAAAGAAAAAACATCAGAAGTTCAGTAGAGTAAACAAAAAACAAAAAGAAATTTTTTTTAAAAAGAAAGTAAAAAAACCCTGAAAGAAAGACGCACACACACATGAACCCCTAAAATAAAAATTATAAGAGGAAAAAAAGTTACTAGGAAACAATTTTTTTCATAAAGGTAAAAATTAAAAATTAAAAAAAAGTTTTAGAAAGAAAAAAAATTTTATAAAAGGTACAAAAATAGAATAAGAAGGAAAAACAAGTTTCTGATTTTTTTGGGAGGGGTGGGAAAAATCCTGTATCTCCCTTGTGTCCCTAACCAGCCTTGTTGGAGTCTCTGGTCTGCTTGTGGTCCTGTGGCTTGGTTGGTTTCTTAAGTCAATTTGTTTGAATAGGCAGAAAAATGCTCTGCTTTACCCAGGATTTTGCGATCCTCCTCCCAGGTTAGTTCAATGGGAGGGACATCTGCTTTGAGTATCACAAAAGAGGAAGATGGCTTTTTCCTCTGGTTTGGAGATGCTGTGATGAGGCTAGGTTCTGTGTAGAATTGAGGCCTTTCAGCAAACAGCAGCTTTTCCCAGGGGCTAGTTTGTGAGAAACTGACAGAGCTCAGCCGGGAGCCATTCTCAGGGTTTATGTTTACTGAATTTCAATTGATTGTCAAGGCTGCTTATGGGAGGGGCAGCCTCTGGCTCTGATTACCCAGTGAAGAAAGCCATTCCTGGGGCTGGCGCCCAAGCTGGGTGACTTTTCCCTGGGTGGAGCTAAGTCTGGCAGGTCAGTTAGGTTCTTGTGACTTGCTAAATGACTAGTTTTCTTCCAAGGCCTGAGTTGGAGCTAGCAGCTCCGCCCAGCTAGGTCAGTGTCCAAGATTTAGATCTCTGGTACTGGGGTGCTGGAGGAGTGGCCTTCCTTCCTCCACTCCCTGTGAAGGATTGAGGAGGTCAGGCTTTTACTCACGCCGAGTCTTGGTTCCTGGGTTGTCTCTGGTCTGCGAACTGCAGGATGAAGATGTCCGCTCCTTTTTGGTTCTTGCTGGTGTTGAGTAGAATCTGCTCACCCATCGCATCTGGCTCATTTGTTCTGGACGAATGTGATTCAGATATGGCGAGTTCGGCCATGAGATCTGTTTCCTTGCCTGGATTTTCCCTCTCTGGGCTAACTCTCTGTCCTGTGAAGGACACTTGGTGTGATTCTTTGGCTTAGGACTGTTCACTGGAACTCTAAAACTGTTTTGTATGTGATAGCTTGCTTAGCCTCCAGCTTCTCCTCCGCCATATTCCTGGAACTCCCCTTCTGATTTTCTTTATTGAAGATAACATAAAAGGCAGCTTGAGTTTCTAAAAACACAGTGTCTACGCTATATGGCTCCTTCATAGCTTCTTTCCTTCCTAGTGTGTTTTGAGAGCAACAGTTACTACAGTGCTTTTGTTTCTTAGGGCAATCTTTCTCTTCACACAATTCTTAAAGTAGACAATTATTGGAAGCTGCCATTAAATCTAAAAAAGTATGAAATAGCACACAGTGAGTGCTTGCCCTGAATTCCTGGACCTAACAAGTTCCCAATTCTGAAGACAAAGTGATTATGGGTGTGTACTAATAACTTCCACTGAATGGTGAACTTAGAACACTTTTCCCAAGGCAGGTTCGGTCCAGGACAGTAGTTGCCACCAATAATCTTGGTTATTAGGATGGCTGAGATCTATGGACCAATGAACTTACAGACCATGCAAGACTGAAAAGTCTAATATATTGAGTCCCAAAAGAAGAAACTGGGACAAGAAGAGAAAACTTATCATTGCTGGAAAAGGAGGAAGACTTAACTAGGAGACTGTTACTCTGAATACTGACATGGGTATAATTATAAAAAAGTTCTAAGTTGGAGCTCATCAGTAGAAACTATCATGTCAAACCTCATTAAAGCTAAAAGTAAAACTTACAAAAATAAAAAAAAACTGTTTGGATTTCAGTACTGATATCTTTTTTAAGGATTCTGTTTGTGTGTGTGTGTGTGTGTGTGTGTGTGTGTGTATGTGTGTGTGTGTGTGTGAGTGAGTGTGTGTGTGATATCTGAAATTATCTATGGGAGAGCTTTGGTTCTTAAAACCATTATATTGACACTATCCTTTAGGTTTCCCATTCACGTCTGGTGGCATTCGAGCTCTAGTACATGATACACTCAATTCTTGCTTTCTTCTGGTTAACTGGAAATAAATATGTAATAGCTATGTCAACCTGGGTTGGTTTCAAACTATGATCTTCAGATCTGAGCCACTATGCAAGTTACTTAATATTTCTGACTCTCAGCTTCTTCCTGTGTGGAAAGTGAAAAAAATTACTCTGTGGCCTTCGAATCTGGGTGCAGAAAGTATAAGTGTTCAGAATGTGTGGACAGAGTCTGATACTCTCATAAAACTACTGATGTTTATATTGAAATGAATTCCAGGAATTGGATTTTTCTGTTCTTGTTTATCCATTTATGGGCATTGAGGGAGCCACAGAAATTCAAGAACAGGGAAACAAATGCAGCAGTTTTACTTTGTAGATTGTACTCCACAATGAGCTATATCTCTTGTGGGATAGGGACAGGAGCGAAAATCAGAAAGAGAGCAATGGAAGTGATTGTCAAACAAGAACAAAGCATTACCGACTTACAAAATGGTGATCTGTATGTACACTACCTTAACAATAGCAATTTTAATAACCAGGGTTAAGGATTCTCTCCTCCAGTTTTTGTAGGGGACCCTAAGACTCAGGCCCACCTATAGAGTTTTTGAAGGTCACATTATACAATAATTAGTATAGAGCCAGAATCACTTAAGAAATGATATAAAAAGTATTTCATTCTTAGTATTGGTTTCTCTTTGAGTCACGATTCTTTCTATATGTTGTTGGCAGAGCTAATATTTTAGTTTTGTTTTTGAGTACATCTCAGGTTTTGAAACCCTTCTTAAAACTGCGGCAGAGGTCTGCTATATCTTGGCATCCTGCCCCTAACTAAAATGGTAATCAACCTTTGAAATTAATGTACTTGAGTATGAGTTTTATTTATTGATTTAACTTGTTGTTGTTGGTGAACTCTGGGCATGGTTGCCATCCTTCAGCTCTAAAGCTCAAGAATAGTGCTCTACCACTTGAGCCACAGTACCACTTCTAGCTTTTTATCTTTAGGTGGTGCTGAGGAATCATACCCAGGGGCTCGTGCATTCAAGGTAAGCTGACTACCACTTATCCACCTTCTCAGGACCTATGAGTGATATTTTTGTGCACGGTCTATAAAGCAAATCTATTGAGCAAATGTATTCAATTGCCACTAGACATATTCAAAATTATGAATTATCTGATATTTTAATGAATAAAACTGTTATCATTGTTTGTCTCACCATGCTAAAAATATGAAGGAGGTATTTTAAACTAAAACTACAAAAGGAATTTTAAGATCTTGGTGCTAACAAATCTGTCCAGATATTATTACATTAAACAGAAAATTCAAAATGGTTTTTCTTCATGAATACAGAGATCAAAGGTCTTTTAACACTTATTTTTAAATGCAAATTGAAGGTGAAAATCAGTCAGTAGGTAAATTTTATGTTGAATGTTAATTTTTAAAGAGGAAAACAAGATCCTAGGTGGCAGACAAAAGACAAAGCAATATCAGAGCACTATATGCTCAATAATCAATAAGAATCTTTAATTGAAAAACTGAGCTGGAATGTGCATATTAGGCAAAGGCAAGCAGTCAGAACCTGCCACAACAAAGTAATACCATAATGTATATCTCAGAAAAAGGAAACAAATTCATTATCCTTGTTTGCAATGATACACATAACCCCCCCTACACACACACACACACACACACACACACACACACACATACACACACACACACACACAATTGAATGTATGCAACAGCTCAATCTACTCACATCCATTCAACATTAATCAAAGATCTTCCTGTAATATTTGAAACATTAAAAATTTCAAGCCTTGTAAATAATTGATAACAGATGCATAAGTAAGCATTTTCTGAATAGCACTCTGCTATGGAAATGAGAGTTCGTGGTGGTTATAACTATTTAAAACATCTCTGAATCTCGAAAGAATAAAACAAGAGACAATCCGAATTTTGGGACTATATTTCTACCAGCTATTCTGCAAAGGATTAATAAGAAGTTACGAGATCCAATAATAAATATCAAATAAATACATTAATATGTGTAAGTGAAGTGAAAGACAGTGATCAGAAACCAATGCTGCCTCCAATTCTCAGCTGGCTACACACTGTGACACCTTTGATTCTGCTGCACCAGGCCCACAGTTGTCTTCCTCAGAGCAGTGGCCCTGCTGGGGTTGGTGATGGGAGCTGTGTGAACAGGGGGGAGGCCACAGGGGAAGCTGAGCTGGGGCTGGGGCTGGGGGCGGTGGGGAGAGGATGGGAGGCCCTGGCAGAGGCTGTGAAGGGAGGAAGGAGGTAGTAGGCTAGCAGCTCAGGCAGCAGCAACCCCAAAGGCAGCTGAGTTCTGGGTAGTGTCTGTGAGATGCGGAATTTGGTATGGATCTGCTATGGCCTGTTTGCTTGGTGAGGAGAGGAAGGAGTCTCAAGTCCCACCCAAACAATGAGAAATGAGACAACCAATGGCTAAAGATTCAAGAACACAGGCAGGGACTCATAGGTAAACTCTGGGCGCAAGGAAGGCAGCAGAGCTGGGGCTGTGATTGTCATGCATCTCTGGATGCCATTGGAAGTGAGTGAGGGCCAGCTACGCTATGGGCTAGGCCTTGCTCTCACATTGAAGCAGGCACCAGGAATTTCCAGCACAGCCTCAGCCTGCCCCATGGAGCTGGCCTGTTGTGGGTGGTGAAGACCGGGCAGGTGCTAGAAGGCTATGCGCAGCAGGGCAGAGGAAGCATGTCTAGTAGGCGCTGCTCCAGCGCAGCCCGGCCTAGGCCCACTGGGGAAGTTGTGCCTCTGGATCAGGACCAGGCTCTGCTCCCCAAACAAGTAAAATCTCTGGGGACCTGCAAGGTGGCTGCCACGTGTGTGTTGTGAACTTCCTTAGCATGGCCAAGGAGTCTCCATGGAGAGACACATTTGCTCCTGTGCCTCTCCCATCTTCTGGATTCCTGCTCCCCCCTGCCTCCTGCCATGTCCAACTACAGGAGTCAACTTCTCCAAGCCGCTGAGAAGCCATCCCGGAAATGCTCACAGGGTTTTCCAGGCTGGTTCACCATGCATGCAGGGCTCACAGGGTGCCATCCTCCAGGCAATGTGTACCCCATTTCAGCTTGGTCACCCCTGCCTAGGGGACTATGAACTGCATTCTTACACAGAAAACCAGGGGTACACAGGCCATCCTGTAGTCTAAGGCATCCTTTCCTTCCTCTTGCTCAGCTGTGGGGCAGCTATGGAGACAACTGCAAGATCATGTTTGATTATCTAAAAGGAAGAGGAAGAAAGCTTCATTGTCCCAGATACAGCTGCCCCTGGGGTTCTCTGTGTACAGTGGTCTTGTGCTGAGATAAGGATCCCCAAAGACCACCAAGGACCCAGTTCCGATGCGAGCACATGAGACTCATTTATTGCAAGCTGGATCCTAGACTCATAACCATCTCCATTGCAGCGGATCAGAGTTGAGAGCCCCAATCCTTCAGTTAACAGGGTTTTTATTGTGTATAGGTTTGAGGTAAGGGGGTTCCTACCTTGGCAGTTACATGATTAGTTGACATTTAGTGACTGAATCTTCTAACAATCTTATTGGCTAACATGTGCAGGCTAAGCAGTAAGCAGCAAACTGTTAACTAGCTATCTTAAGAAACACCTGTAGCTTTAGGTACCTTCCTGTCATCCGCTGATGGCTATTGCTAGGGGAGTTACTGGCAGAACGTTATTGGGACATTTCAAAGTTTTTCCAGGAACTGGAGTTCTAAATTTCTGTAAAAGTCTTTACAATGGGTACTTTCAGTAAAGGTCTTCACAATACATACTTTCGGTAAAGGCTTTCAAAATGGAGTCTAAGTCCACAATTCCTGTACTTTGGCTAAAGTCTCTCACTAGGTGTGTGTGCGTGTGTGTGTGTGTGTGTATGTGTGTGTGTGTTTGGTTTGAGAGAGTCAGACACAGCTAATGTTTGGGGTAAAACACTTCTTCCCTTCAGCATTGAGTTTTGGTGTCTAGTGTTTGGCCCCCTCCCCACTTCTGTGTTCTAAAGTTGTCATTCTAAATACTTTTATCCTTTAATCTTCTTGATATTCAGATTTCGAAGGTCTGTTTGTGAACTTCCATATTTGCTTCATGAAGGTGGTGCCTTTCTTCTAACTTTCTTCTAACTTCTAACCTTTTCTCTCTTTAAATGCAGTTTGTGCTGTTAGTGGTTTTACTTAGCCAAGACTGTTGTGGTCCAGGCTGTGACTATTAATTCTGAGATTAGTTTAAGCCAATATGATACTATCCTTTCAGTCTATCTAGTGAAAGAAGTTCAGCATATTTATTGATGTAATTTCCTGGTTGTAAATACAAAAAAAAAGCATCCAGTGGTATAAATGTACAATCGGTTGTTTTTAGTAAATTTTGCACCAGTGTAATGAAAAAAATCTTTTTAGTAAAGTGAGTATATGGAATGGGAAAAAAACAAATATTACAAAACTTAAAAATTGATCAAATACTAAAAGAAAAAGAAAGACAGTGATTGTGAATGAAGTACAAATGTAAGTGTTTAATAAATAAATGCAATATTTGAGATTCGTATCCACATAGAAAATACATAGGAAAATAAAGACGAAAGTCACTGAGATCCCATCTTATACTCCAGAATAGCTATCACCACTCAAATAAATAAACTTCTGGAGAGGTTGAAATACATCAGGAACTGTATTTGGTTTTGTGGCATTGTAAACTACTGCAACCCATATGGAGATCCTAATGGAAGTTTACACAATACCAAAAAGACATATATGTTGATGACCTTTATTGCAACTGGATACATATTGAAGGAATATAAGTCAACATGAACATCCATGTTCATGGCAGCAATATTCATAGCAACCAAGCAACCATTTAATTCTTATTTAATTTTATTTATTTCTTTCTGTCTACTGGATTTGGGTTTGTCTTGCTGCTCTTTTTCAAGGAGGCTGAGATGTCTCATTAAATTGTTGGTTTCAGATATCTCCAATTTGTTAATGTAGGTACTCAGAGGTATAAACTTACCTCTGAACACTGCCTTTGCTGTGTCCCAGAGGAGCTGGTAGTTTGTTTTTTTTTTTTTTTTTTCATCGTGGGGCTTGAACTTGGGCCTGGGCGCTGTCTCTCAGCTCTTCAGCTCAAGGCTAGCCCTCTACCACTTGAGCCTCAGTGCCACTTCCGGGCTGGTAGTTTTTGTGCTCATTTTTGTTGAATATCATGAACACTTGAATTTCATTTCTAATGTCTTCCATGGCTCACTGGTGGTTCAACAGTGTGTTTTTCAGCCTCCATGAGTTACAGGACTTTCTTTGGTGGCTTTTGGTGTTGAGTTCTAACTTTATTCCCTTGTGGTATGAGAGAATGCAAGGTATAACTTCAATGTTTCTGAATTTGGACAAGTTTGCTTTGTGACCTAAAATGTGGTCTATTTTGGAAAATGATCCATGTGCTGCTGAGAAGAACATGTATTCTGATGCTGCTGAGTGAAATATTCAGTAGATGTCTATTAAATCTAGTTGATCTATGCAGTTGTTTAGGTCTCTGGTTTCTCTGTTGAGTTTTTGCCCAGTTCATCTATGAAGTAGGGATAGTGGTGTGTTAAAATCCCCAACAATTAATGTCTTTGGATTAATATGGGATTTGAGAGAAAGTAGTGTTTCTTGGATAAATTTGGGTGCTTCGTTGTTTGGCGAATAGATATTTAGAATTGTAATATCCACCTGAATAAGATATCTGGTATGTAGCGACCTTTTTTATCTGTTCTAATCAATTTTAATTTGAAGTCTATTTTATCTGATGTTAGGATTGCAACTCCTGCCTGTTTACGGGGGGCATTTGCTTGGTGGATTTTGTTCCAGCCTTTCACATTCAAACTAAGTTTGTTTTTTGGGGGAAGTTTTACTCCTGTAGGCAGCAGATAGAAAGATCTTGCTTTTTAATCCAACTAGACAGTCTATTTTGCTTAATTGGAGAGTTAAGGCCGTTAATGTTAAGAGATAGGACTGAGAGTTATTTGGGAGTTCCTGCCATTTTATCCACCTTCTTGGGGGCTGCATTAATGGGGGTTCTTCTTATGGTTCTTGGATTCTCATTTTGGGTGTGGTTTCTTGGCCTTTATTGTGGTCTTGTTGGTTTTCTAAGTGTAGGACATCTTTAAGAATCCTTTGTAGGGCTGGTTTGGTGGAGATGTATTGTTTCAATTTTTCTTTGCTATGGAAGTTTTTTATTTGGCCTTCACTTATGAAGGAGATTTTAGCTGGGTACAGTATTCTTGGTTGATAGTTGTTTGGTTTTAGGGCATGGCATGCATCATTCCAGGCCCTTCTTGCTTCGATGGTCTCTGCTGAGAAATCTGAGGTGATTCTAATTGGTTTCCCTTTATAGGTGATTCATCTTTCCTCTTTGACAGCTTTAAGGATATTTTCCTTGGTTTGAATTGATCCTGTGCAGATTTTAATGTGATGGTGGGATGTCCTGTTCTGGTCTGGTCTATTTGGTGTTCTAAAACCTCTTGTATCTGAATAGGCCTATCTTTTTGCATGTTTGGGATGTTTTCTGCTAGGATCCTGTGAAACAAATTTCCTAGACCATTATCTTCTGTCTCTACGTGTTCCTCTACACCCATTATCCTCAAATTAGGCCTTCTGATGGTGTCTTCCAAATGTTGAATAGATCTATCATATTTCTTGGTTTTGTCTTGGATGGTTGTATATTCTTTCTCTATAATATCTAGGCTGTATTCCATCCCCGTAATTCGATCTTCTCCATGGTCGAACCTACTGCCAAGACTTTCTACTTTGTATTTTATTTCTTATTCTTCTAGTTGGTCGGCTTTGATGGCCTCAAATTCTTTGTTGGAGATTTGTTTTAGATCTTGCATGAACTTCTTAAATTCCTTCATTTGGTGTTCAGTGTTTATTCTCAAATCACTTAGTTGATTGGTTATGGTTTACTTGGACTGCCATTCCTTCTCTTGGGTTCCATTCAGCATTCCATTTGTAGTCTCCCTGATTTCTTTCAGCTTTCTATTTATGGATTCCATGAATGCCTCCATTGATCTTTGTCTATTCTCATCCAGTTCTCTCAGTTTCTGTATTTCTCTTTAAATAGCTTCCTCATGTTCACAGAATTCCTGCAGTTCTTGTTGAGTGTACTGAGCCTGTTCACGCCATTCCTGACTTTCTCTTTGTCTATTCTCAGCCAGCTCACGCAATTCCTATCTATCTCTTTGACTGATCTCAACCTGCTTATGCAATTCCTTTATTTCTCTTTCAGTGTTCTAAATCTGCTCACAAAATTCCTGTATCAATTTTTGAGTAGCTTCCTCAGGCTCATGTGTCTCCTGTATTGATCTTTGGTTTACCTCCTCTCTCTACCTATCTTGCTCACACTGATACCGTTACAAGTTTTCACTCTTTTTATTTACCCTGTTTACCTGTAGTGTTTGTAGAGCTTTTTGGGAATATCCTCTGGATTATTCATTACCTGTTCTGTCCCCTGATTGTCATGAGGGGAGCTGAGATCCTCGGACTTACTATTTTTCTTGAGTTTTTCTGGCTTGTTCTGCCCATTTGGGATGAGTGTAACACCAGTTTTGTGCTCGAACACTATTTTAAGGTAAGCATCAACCAAAGTCTGTAGTTACACAGTCAAAAGTCTGCAGATACAATCTAGTTCAAGAGATATAATCTATTCAACATCAAACAAATATGTAATAGTGGCCTAAGAACAGTAAGGAGAATTTGCCAACCAGAAATTATTAGGTTTAGGGAGAATGTGGGGAAAAATAGGATTAGTGGGATGTGGGAAAGTGAGGGAGAATGGAATTAACCAAGTCCTGATCTCAAATAGGGAAATGGATTGGACAGTATGAAAGCAGATAGAGAAAAAAAGAAAAAGAAAAAAGAATAAGAGAAAAAAGAAGAAGGAAAAAGAGACAAAAAATGGGAAAACAAAAATTTACAATTAAAATGTGAAACTCTCAAAAACTGCAAGTTTGAAGAACTAGTATTCAGAGAAGAATGGGGATGGGATGAGAGGAGGGGAGGGATCGAAAGGAGACAGGAAAAAGTAGAAAAATAAAAAACTTTAAAAATATTATATGGGTATAGAGAGGAAATACTGCTATTAAGGACTTTAAGTCTAAGGTTTTGAGTTGAGTAATAAATTTCTGGATTAAGTGTGTACACGTTGGGTGATAAGATCTAATAATCGGCAACAGGTATATCTGAAGATGAGCAGAACAGCAATTAAGTCACACAGAAAAGAATGAAAGAGAAGAATTGAAAAGAATGAAAAAAGAAAAAGAGAAAAAATGATCAAAATGTCAGTAGAGATTTTTAAAAAGCGTACACACATATACACCTAAAATTAAAATTATCCGAGGAAGAAAAAAATAATAGAAAACAATTTTTTTTAAATTAGAATTTAAAAATTTTAAAAATATTTAAAAATAAGGTACAAAAACAGAAAGTTCTTTGTTTTTTGGGGGGTGGGGGAGATGGGAAGATTCTGTATCTCCCTTTTGTTCATAACCAGTCTCTTGGTGGAGTCTCTGGTCTGGTTGTAGTGTTTGGTTTTCCTGTGGCTTGATTGGTTACTTAAGTCAGTTTGTTTGGGCAAGCAGAAAAATGCTCTGCTTTTCCCAGGATTTTGTGATCCTCCTCCCAGGCTAGTTCAATGGGATATAGATCTGCTTTGAGTATCACAAAAGAGGAAGATGGCTGTTACCGCTTGTTTGGAGATGCTGTGATGAGGCTAGGTTCTGTATAGAGTTAAGGCCTTTCAGCAAACAGTAGCTTTTCCCTGAGGGGCTAGCTTCTGAGACACTCACAAAGCCCAGACTGGAGCCAGTCTCAGGATTTATGTTTACTGAATTTCAATTGATTATCAAGGCTGCTATAGGGAGGGGCAGCCTCTGGCTCTGTTTATGCAGTAAAGAGAGCAACTCCTGGGGACAGATTTTCCCCTGCCTGGGCTGGGTGACTGTTCCCTGTGTGGAGTTGAGCCTGGCAGGTCTGGTTAGGTTCCTGAGACCTGCTAAATGACTCTCTGTTTTTCTCTCAAGGCCTGAGTTGGCGCTAGCAGCTCAGCTGGGCATTTGTCACTATCAAAGATGGAGATCTCCAGTAGTAGGGTGGGGAATGAGTGGCCTTCCCTCCTCTGCTCCCTGAGAAGGAGTGAGGACGCCAGGCTTCTACTAACACCGCCTGAGTGTTGGTTCCTTGGTCGTCTCTGGTCTGCGATCTGCAGGGTGAAAATACATGCTCCTTGTCAGTGCTTGCTGGTGTTGAGTAGAATCCGCTTACCTGCTGCATCTGCCGCTTTTGTCCCGGACTCTCTGTGTTGCAGGTATGGCATCTATGGCCACCACTGTGTCGGCAGCATCCGGCAAGTACTCAGATCTGTCTCTTTGCCTGGATTTTCTTTCTCTGGCTACACTCTCTGTACCGTGATGGCACATTTGGTGTAATTCTGGCCTAGGACTGTTCACTGGAACACTAAAACTGCTTTCTATGCAAGAGCTGGTTTCACCTCCAGCTTCTCCTCCACCATCTTAGTTCTTCACATTCTTAGATATGTTTTAACATCGATGTATCCAATGACAAAGACACACTGCTTAAGTCACCATTTTGATGACTGAAAAGAAACCATGCTGCAGTCTCATTATATGGCAATGTTCTGGTTTTTAGGTTAAAAATTGATGGGGGAGAATGAACATTCTATATTCAATTTTATATTTTCCTAATTATTTTAAAATACTTTCCAATATTATATATGGTTAAAACATTACTACTTATTTAGTTTTTGTATTTCTAAATTGGCCAGAGTAAAAATTCTATTCATTCACAATATTAAGACAATAGAGGGTCCATTATGATCAAGTGAGATATTTCAAACTTTTTATTTGTGGTCCTTAAAGGTTGTACTGGGGATTCAAGTTGAGTGCTTCATGTGTCTTAGTCTACCGTGTGCCTGAGCCTGATGTGACCTGTGGTTTTACTTTCACTCAACTGGAATAAAGAAAAATTTCACTAGGAAGGAAAAATTACTTGGTTACTTTCTCCAATATCTCTCGCATACATAAAGTAATATAATACTATAGTGACAGAAAATGGTGTTCCTATTAGCAGTAACTGTTTATTTTTTGTAGTCCCACTCTTCACTAGGTCTTGCCCCTTTCCAATTCCCTCTTCCCATAAAACATGACTAGATCCACTGGAAAACCACTTCCAATCAGCCTCCTCCTTAAAAAGTCAAAACTTAACTAACATACCACCTGGTAGTCCCACTATAAATTTTCAAAGGCCTGACTGCAATCAGACTTCTTCCTGAAAGTCCTACTTTGCTGTAGGGAAAGCCTTCTTCCACTCCACCCCTTCCTGCAATCCGTGCTCTGCACCACCAGAAACCAGGATACATCCGTATCTCCTCCTTCGATATCCTGTTTGCTGCACCAAGAACCCCGCCTACATCAGGCTCCTCCCTCGAATCCTCAATTCATCCATCAGATACCGGGCCCATAACTACTCTAGTCCTTCATAGTCCCATTACTCCCATATCCTAGTACCTCCAAGCTCCTCCCTTCCCTTTCATACCTTACCCACAACTAGCCTTCTCCCACTAGCCCCTCCTCGTTTCATCAGAAACTTCACCCATAACTAGCATACTTCTAAATGGCCTAACCTCGCAAACACAGCCCTGAACCTACTTCTTTCCCACAAAGCCCATAATGCTATACCAAAAAACCTTCACTTCCCTATAACTGCCCTTGAAGCCCGCCTTGCTTGTCTAGAAGCCTCTCACACAGGCCATCTCCTGCCTGGAAAGCCAGCCGTGCTCCAACACAAGCATCTGAAAAGATGACTTGCAACTCATCTCTCTAATGAATAATTTTGGAGTTGCTTGCCTTACTATGTATCAGAGATTTTAGTAGCAGAAATTCTCTACCAGAATCCATTTTGAATTTCCTCCTTCCACTAAAGTGACCTTTGGAAAAGATTGAAGTGAGATTATACAGGTGAAATGCCAGAAATAAAAACGTATTTGAGATCATAACAAAATTATGATGAAGATCCCATTCAATGTGCTTGAAATTTTCTAACAAAAGGAACTTAAGAATATTTAACTGCAGACTTTGTGAAGACTAGAAGACAAAAATACAAGAAATGTCCTGTTATAACATTGTTCTGAAAACAAACCAAAACCAAGGAAAGACAACATAATGAGACAGAAGGGAATGAGGAACTTGTACATATAATGAAAAACATACACAGAATCAGGTAAAAATAATTTTTGTCACAAAATTATTTTTATTATATATATATATTTCATTGTCAAATATATATATATATATATATATATATCTTTCATTGTAAATATTGTTCTTTGCTAACCTATGACTTAATATAGGTCTCAGCAGGGATCTGCCCAGGTAATTGTGTAGTTAGTCAATTTCATCAATGCAAGATCATCAGGATGGTAAACTCCCACACACCTTAACATACCTGCAACAACAGTAGACATACACTCCTATCGGTAAAACGGAATAAGCCAGACATGTATTTTACCACAGCTTTTTATGTGGTATTTTACCAAAGCTTTGTATGCTATGGTTTATTCAGGAGTGATACAAAATGTCTCTGCCCAGAATTAAATGATGGCATTTATAGCTAAAATGATTTAGGGTCATTATTGACATCTAACGCATGCTGAGGTTTTTATTTATATCTCTCCTTTTCCCTTTGTTTTTTCCTCCATTCTTTCTTTTCTTTCTCTTTCTTTCTTTCTTTCTTTCGTTCTTTCTTTCTTTCTTTCTTTCTTTCTTTCTTTCTTTCTTTCTTTCTTTCTTTCTTTCTTTCTTTCTTTCTTTCTTTCTTTCTTTCTTTCTTTCTTTCTTTCTTTCTTTCTTTCTTTTTTTTGGGAGTGGGGAGTCCTGTCGTGGGGACTGAACTCTGGGCCTGGGTGCTGTCCCTCAGTTCTACAGCTCAAAGCTAGTGCTCTCTCAATTGAGCCACAGAGCCACTTCCTGCTTTTATTTTTTGCTTATGTTGTGCTGAGAAATCGAACCCAGGACCTCATGCATACAAGGCAAACATTCTACCACTAAGCCACCTTCCCTGCCCCTTTTCCTTTCTGTTTTCTTTCTTTCTTTCTTTCTTTCTTTCTTTCTTCCTTTCTTTCTTTCTTTCTTTCTTTCTTTCTTTCTTTCTTTCTTTCTTTCTTTCTTTCTTTCTTTCTTTCTTTCTTTCTTTCTTTCTTTCTTTCTTTCTTTCTTTCTGTCTTTCTTCTTTCTTTCTTTCTTTCTTTCTTTCTTTCTTTCTTTCTTTCTTTCTTTCTTTCTTTCTTTCTTTCCTTCTTTCTTTCTTTCTTTATTTCTTTCTTTCTTTCTCTCTGTCTTTCTGTCTTTCTTCTTTCTTTCCTTCTTTCTTTCTTTCTTTCTTTATTTCATTTCCTCTTTTAGAAAATGAGTATGAATTTAGAAATTTTGTTTGTTGAACAAGTATTCTACCATTAGAACATCCTTATTTGATTTATTTACTTTGCTCATAGGTTATCAATTTTGCTGAAGGCTGAACAGAGGCTAAGTTCCTCACTTCTGTCTGCCAAGTAGCTGGGATCACAAATGTATTCCAACATGCCAGGCTTTAGGATGATATGAGACTCTTAGTACTTTCCTTGCACATTGGTTCTGAACTGTGATCTTCCTAAATTTTACCTCTTCAATTAGTGATGTGAGTTCCAGTAGGCTTCCCTGTCAGTATATATAGTCTAAATGAATTATTGAAGGCAATTTCATTTTTATCTGTTTTTCTTTGCCAGTCCATGGATTGTTACAGTTTTATTTCTATATAATTTTTGTGTATATGTGCATATTAGCTTTAAAATATTACATTTTGACCGTTTTTTTTTCTTGGTTATGGGGCTTGAATTCTGGATCTACGCATTGTCCCTGAGCTCTTCAGATCAAGGCTATCACTTTACCACTTGAGCCACAGTGCCACTTCCTGTTTTCTGGAGGTTAATTGGAGGTAAGAATGTCACGGATTTCCTGCAAGGGCTAGTTTTGAACTACCATCCTCAGATCTCAGCTCCTGAGTAGCTAGGATTAGAGGCATGAGCCACTGTCACACAGCTAAATTATTACTTATTTTAAATTCTATGAATTAGTTGAGGGAGTAGAATGAGTGTGTAGAAAGGTAACTTTCAAGTGATCTCTCTAAATAATTTCAGAGTTTCATTTTCATAATATTTATTTCAGTGATTAATGATAGAAGCTCCCAAAGTAACAAAATGATCCTTCACGTTCTCCTTCCCATAAGTACTATTGGAATAGAATGAGTGTGATGTAAGTGTAAGACAATGTGTACTTGAAATTATAAAAAATTAGTTTGATGATACATAAAGAGCCAGCTAATACAACATGCTTTTCATTTTCTAAAGAAAGGAATGTCATACAAGTATGTTCATTGCCAGGCTTTTTCATCTGAAAAACAAAGAAAAAACAATATCATAAAAAAGCTGAAAGGGATTAGCAACCATGTAAGAGTGATATAGCATTGGAGACTTTAAGACATGAATTGGTTCAGGTAAAATAATACTCTAGGAAAGGTTATCTGTGAACTAAATTTATTCATTGTAATTTTTTAATTTTTATTTATTATGTTAGTTGATGTATAAATACATACCTGTATGTATATATTTGTATGTATGTATGTATATATGTATATATATGTTTGTATATTTATGTATATCAACCCTGCAACACCACTGCTCATGCAAACTTATGTGTTCTTCATTGTAAGCTAGACCTGTGTTTTACCAAAGTGTTATTTTTTTCATTTAGGCTTGAAACAAAACGTGTTTTCCCCTAGAAATAAATGATGGCATTTATAACTACCGTAATTTAGTGTAAATATTTACATTAAACACATGCTCAGTATGAGTTGCTCTTTGTTTCCTTTTCTTATTTTATCTTTAGGAAGTTGATTTGAGTTTACATTTTGTGTTTGCAAGACAGGTATTCACTCCACCAATCCTTTCTTGTTTAAGTTACTGTACTCATAGAGTAGCAATTTTTCCACCCATCCCAAAAAGCAGGGATCATGATTGCATTCCAAAATCCCTACCTAGTAGGTTGATATGGGTGATACTTTCCTTCCTAGACTGATTCAGAAATGTGATCCTCTCAAATTCTACCACTTTAGTTAATGCTGTGAGCTCCAGTTCTGCCTACCTCTAGATGATATTATGGAAATAAATGATTACAGTTAATTTGAGTTAATCATTAGCTAATATAGGTGATTTGATATTAAAATATTTGGTAAGTTTGAAAGTAAGAAAAAGAAAAAAGGAAGAAAGAAAGAAAGAGAGAAAGAGAGAAAGAAAGAAAGAAAGAAATAGAAGGATAGAAAGAAAGAAAATTATTGAGAATGAATTTTTTGGAGTCAGGAATTACATGGTAGAGGTACTACCTGTATTGTGTATTAGGTCTGCCCCAGGCCATGCAGACCCTTTGCACACACCTTCCCACTTCTTGACTAAGTTTTCACTCTTTGTTACCTAGGTATTTGGCACACCTGGAGGCAGCCACCTATCCCTCCTGCTAAGTCACAACTGGATCAGCCTCTAGTTACACTTTCCATCTAACCAGAAGTGAGTCCCAGGCCTTAAAGTCCCATCTAGATCCAGTGTGGCCCGGTTCTTCACCTAGATACATCCTTGCCCGAGGTTGGGTCACCCCATTTTTTGTACATGCCTTTATACCATGTATGGCATGGGCAGCAGTTCAGTAAATAAACTACTTACCTGACTGAATACCGTGTGGTGTTTTCTTCATTGACTACTTAATGAAACTCGCCTAATTAATATGCTTTACACTTAAGAATTTCTAGTTATGAATCCATAGATACTTTTGTGACACATGTGAGTTCAGTATCTACAAAACATATGTACTGACTCATCATTTAACAATGTAATTCTGCCAGGAATCTTTAATAGCACTTTAATTAACCATAAAGTCTATTTTGTTTGCTTTCCTTTGTTTTGTTTGTTTTTTGCTTAAAGTAATAAGAGTTAGTGGGACAATCTGAAAGGATCTCTGCCTTCATATTTTCTCATCACCCTGGGCTACAACCTGTGTGCTACCAGCTCAGATGATGGGACTTTGAAATTCTGGAAAGTAGATGCACATCATAATGACCCATGGCTTCGGGATTTCTGATTCTTTTTTAAATGTAATTGTTACTTAAGTATGTACAGTGAGGTTACCATTTCACAAGAAATTCAGACATTTACATGTTTATTTATATTTTTTGTCAGTTGTGGGGCTTGAATTCAGGGCCTGGGCACTGTCCCTGAGACTCTGCGCTCAAGTTAGGTAGCACTCTAGCAATTGAGCCACAGAGCCACTTCTGGCTTTTAAGTTGTTAATTGGAGATAAGAGTCTTATGGGGACTTTTATTCCTGGGCTGGCTTTGAACTTCAATCCTCAGATCTCAGCCTTATGAGTACCTGGGATTACAGTTATGAGCCACTAGCACCTGGCTTGAAATGGTGTTTGTGTGTGTGTGTGTGTTTGTGTGTGTGTGTGAAAATACCATAGAGAGGGGTTATAATTATATGTGAAAAGTAATGAGCACATTTCTTATCAAGCATTGTTGCCCCCTCCTTTGTTTCCCCTTCCCATCCCTTCTTATCTCACCCACACACACCTCCCCACCCCCCCCAACCCACACTTATCCCCCTCCCCCGGGCAAGTTTTAATGTTCATTTTCCACCATAACATCTTGTATATCTCATGGTTGCAATGGGTCCAACTGTATCCCTACTTAAACAATTTGTTTTTTCCCGTCCCTTCCACAAATTATACCAACATCAAATACAATGAAATCAGGGATTATACCGTGGGGGAGGGACATACAAAGCAACAAAATAATCATCTTATAAATATGTTAGAAACAATGGCATGAAAGAAAAAAATACATTTGAATCCTTATCTTGGCGTTCATTTCACCTATCATCAACATATTTGACCTTTTCTGCTTGTCTCAGACATATACTTGTTATTGAAAATAAGGGAAACCATGGGACCTGTTTCTTTGGGCCTGGCTTACTTCATTTAACATAATTTTTTCCAAGGCTTTCCATTTCCTAACAAATGGGGCAATGTTATTCTTTCTGATGGAGGCAGAGAATTCCATTGTGTATATAGACCATATTTTCTTGATCCATTCATCTACCGAGGGGTATCTAGGTTGGTTCAATATCTTAGCTATGGTAAACAATGCTGCAATAAACATAGTTTTGCTAGTAACATTAGTATTGTCTTGTTTGTGACCATTTGGGTAAATGCCCAAAAGTGAGATTGCTGGGTGATAGGAGAACTTTGTGTGGAGTCTTTTGAGGAACCTGCATACAGCTTTCCAAGGTTTTTGAACAAGTTTAGACTTCCACCAACAATGCAATAATGTTCCCTTTTAGCCACATCCCCTACAGCATCTATTGTTATTAGAGTTCTTGATTATACCTATTCTAACCGGGGCGAGGTGGTTGTTGTTTTGATGTTGTTTTGATTTGTATTTCTTTTATGGGTAGGGAGGTTGAACATATCTTCATGGGTCTACTGGCCATCCTTCTTTCCTCTTCGGAGAAGTTTCTCTTTAGTCTTAGGCACCTTATTTATTGGGTAGTTGTTTCTTTGAGGATTTGTTTTTGGGGGATTTGATTTTTTGGGTTGCAGGTATATTTTAGATATGAGACACTTGTCCGTTGTATGGCTAGTGAAGATCTTCTCCCAGTATGTGGGCTTTCTATTGATCTTGATAACTCTTTCCTTTGCCTTTCAGAAGCTCTGCAATTTCATGAAATCCCATTTCTCCAAACATTTTTTTATTTGTTGTGTTTCTGGGTCTCTTTTACAAAAATATTGGTCTGTGCCAAGGTAACCTATTGTTTCTCTTATTCATGGACTCCACTCCCAAATTACTCAAACTGATTCAAAACTTTGGCAAAGTGGCAGGGTATAAATTTAACCCTCAAAAATCAATGGCTTTTCTGTATGCCAACAATGAGAAAAGTGTGGCTGAAATCAGGAAAGCAACTCCATTCGTAATAGCCCCCCCCCCCAAAAAAAAACATACCTAGGAATTAACTTAACCAAAGATGTGAAGGACCTCTATGATGAAAACTTTAAAAACCATGAAAAAGGAAATCAAAACATAACTTAGAAAGTGGAAAAACCTTCTATGCTCCAAGATTGGAAGGATCAATATCGTGAAAATGGCAATACTTCCCAAGGCTATCTACAAATTCAATGCGATAACTATCAATATTCCAACCTCATTCGTCAAGGAAATAGAAGAGGTAATCCAAAAATACATATGGAACAATAAAATACCCAAAATAGCAAAAACAATCCTTAACAGAAAGAACAGTGCTGGAGAAATATCAACACCAAATTTCAAACTCTACTAAAAAGCCATAGTAATCAAAATAGCTTTGTAGTGGCACAAGAACCTCCCTCAGGACCAATGGAATAGAATTGAAATCCCAGAAATGAACGTATAGGCATATAGCCATCTAATCTTCGATAAGGGAGTTAAAAAAGTAGAATGGAAGAATGACCCCCTCTTTATTTAATGGTGCTGGCAAAATTGATTAATCACTTGTAGAAAACTAAAGCTACATCCTTATATATCACACGGCACCACAGTCAACTCCAAATAGATCAAATACCTCGGAGTCAAAGCAGACACTCAAATAGTCATTTTTAATATGATGAACTGCTTTGTGCTTCTGGTTCATATATATAGTCCTAGCTATATTTAGGATTTCAGGTATGAGAAACAAACACTAGGTGTGCGTTGGCTTGTTTTAATATTGTTTGTTTCTTATACTACAAAGCTCTTATTTTTATTTTCACCTAGGTGGGGGAGATAGGTGCTGGCCAGTATTGAACCTTCTTTGGTTGAGATGGAGCCATGTGGAAGTTCTTGCCTAGAATGACATTGAATTGAAATCCTCCTGCACTCAGCTCCCCATGGACCTGGGATGGTAGGCATATTCCATCACTCAGAGCCACAGGTTGGGCACTATTGCAGGTAAAACTACACTGGTCTTGAAATGAAGTCCCTAATAGGTAGCTTTACAGACATATGCCTTCAAAACATTGTTGTATTCCGTTTCACTTTGAAATAGTGTTTGCATATACTTAGAAATACAATGATAACACACTACATGTTTAAGATACAGAATAGTCAATATAATTAGCACGTTTATCTCCTAAAATATTGAAGCTAATGTATTTCGGTAAATTCCTGACTCTGCTAGTTATTTTTTGGAGTATACCATAAACATGAATACATTGATAATGTGCATAGAAGATTGGAAGTTGATAGAGACAGACAAGTTAGAATATGTGTAGTAAATATATATTTATCTACTGCTGCTCTGAAGAACATTATCATATATTCACCATGACAATACCACCATATATTCACCATGACAATAATTTTTCTGCAGCATAGAATTTTCCATTTCATAATCTGCCATCTTTTAACTTTTTTACATTTTCCTTATAAGTATGAATGTTTTCTTGTATGTTTTGAAATTATTAAGATGTAATATAAAAATTTGTAGAATCTACTGAAATTATCTCAATTTGTTTGGTTTTGTGATGCTAAATCATTAAAACCAAGGTTTTCCTGAAAGTTTTGCTAGCAGACTATATCACTAAATTGTATTCTAAATATTTCTTATTATTGTATTTTGATATAGGGTTTTACTGTTGCTGTTTTATGATATAGAGTGTTGTGAAGGTGGACTAAAACTTGCAAACCCACTGTCTCCAGTAACAATGCTTTATCACCAGGTTCTGTAGGCTCATAATCATAACTAGCTAATCAAGGGTTTGAGACCTGAGATTTAGTTCAGATGGCCTGAGCAGGAAATTTTATGAGTCTCTCCTCTCCAGTTCACTACTAAAAAGCTTGCAGTGGAACTTTGGACAATTGTTAGAGCACTGCAGTCAACGGCTGAGATCTGAGGATCACGGTTCAGAGCCTACCCGAGCAGGAAGGTCCATGAGACTCTTATCTCCAATAAACTGCTAGAAAACTGGAAGTTGTGCTGTGGCACAAGCGGAAGAGAGCTCTCCCTGAGCTGAAGGGCTGAGAGATAGCACTGAAGCCCAGAGTTCAAGCCCCATGACCAACAAACCCAGGGCTGATGAGACCCCCTGGCAGAGTATTGGAAAAATTGCTACCTCTCTGAAACTGTTTCACTGGGTTCTCATCAAAGGAACTTGGCTTGAGACAATGAAGTGCACTCCCTGCTTAATTTTTTATTACTGGGCTGCCAGAATATTTCATATGCCTCATAAGCTAGTGGAAGTTAAGCAATTTGCATGCTGAGAGACTAGGATTAAAGGAATGAGCAAGTGGCACACAACATTCACCCTCACCTAGGAAATAACCACCTTGGAGGCCTTTGAAGGAATATAGACATAAGTAAAGATGCAACTTGAACTTGAATCTGGGGCCTGAGTGTTGTCTGATTTGAAGCACTCTACCAATTGAGCCCAAGGTCCAGTTCTGGCGTTTGGCTGGTTAATTGAATATAAGTGTCTTTAGAATTTTTCAAACTGTGATCCTCAGGTCTCACTCTCCTGATTAGGAGGATTAGAGGCAGGATCCATTGTGTATGTATCTGGACAGATGCATATAAGCATCCTCACAGAATTTCCATTAAATTGTATAGACATAACACTACTTTTTGTCTGTCATGTTTACATTACCATGTGGGACATTGCCAGTCCCATGTGTGTCATGTAAATTCAGAAAAGGAGAAGCATAGAGTTAACTTCCTACTCTCCTCCCATTGGTACTGATCCTTCTACCGTAACTGGGAGGAAGATGAACAAGTGAAAAAGTAAGTGGAAGTTGGCATAAAGAGAAGTTTTGTCCTTGAAAACTTGGTATGTTTGAGGTTTCTGAATCAAAGTCAACTTTCTTCTTTGCTCACCAGTTTTGATTTTCACTAGAGGATTGAGCCTTGGCACTTCAGAGGATAGCAGATTACATAGTTGTGGATGTGCTTGCGGTTTTGGACTCTCAGGGATGACAGGGAGGGCTGTGTATAGTACAAGACTCAGAATGGGAAGGGTGGGCTCTCATTTTCCTTGTCACCAATCTTCCCACAGCAATGTTTGTTCCATACTCCCTATGTGGATGGACTTCTACCCTGATGATTTCTATGAGCTCAAGTCCAAGACACCCTGAAAGAACTTACACAGTATGTCAAGCTCAACATGCCCTCTTCAGACCTGCTCTTCTGCTTACAAATTCTTCTGGACTAGCTGGAGGAACCCATGACCCATTAGACCAAGAAAAAGTGGAAGAAGTACTTGTTTAGATGCCTCAAGCTCATGAGCAGGTATGGAACCTGCATCTCTAGGGATGGGCCTCATTAGCAAAGAGCCCTTAGTACTCCCCAGTTTGGCAAAAATGTCATTTTATGGATATTCTATGCCAGGTAATAACTGTTTTTCTTTTGAAAGTACTTAGAAGTAGCCACTCGTTTAAAACACCCTACCTTCTCATCAGTGTTCAGTCCAAACTCAAATTCTACAGCTTCTCCCATTCGATACTCATGGAAGTTTAGTCACACCTTAACTTCTAGGGTCTACTCTAAGACTCCTGTACCTATTTCCATTCTCAGGTTTGCATCACCATAGAGCGGCTCCTGCAGAACTCCAGACAAAGAACCCATCAGTAATGTCGTCTATAGTGACTGATGGAGATCAAAATCCATCACTGATCTCCAGAAAGCATGTGAAGGTAGAGGATTTTTTTTTCTTCAATTTGGAGAAAGGCCCAAGTAGATTTTGAGTCCTGTGGACAATCCACTGGTTTTGAACCCCACATGTTATGCAGGTGTATCGACACATACCACCAAGGAAGAAGATGATCCAGAATGTGTCTGATTGATGTTCACAATCCAGCTAGATCAGCTCCAAACCAGTCAAAAAAAAACACGTCATGGTGTTCAGGGTAAATGTATGCTAATGGAAAATGACCCCAGTCTATGCTGAGAAAAACCAATAAGTGAGGTCCAAAATCTAGATTCAGATGAGGTCAGGGAATCTTCCCTCACAGAATACCCAGACCAATCTGTCCTCTTGCAGGAGATCCAATTTCCAATTGAGAAATTAGAATTTGTCCCTACCTGGGCTCAGGAAGAAAATCCTGTCTTTAATGAGGAAGTCCCTTTGAGGACTCTGAGGCAGAATTTCTGCCTGAAGACAACTTAAAAACCAATCTAGATTTCGAGATTCCTTCTCCCCTTCAGAAGAAAATCCTTCTTTTTCTTTTTGTCCTGATTGTCGTAAAAGGTTCATTCTATTTCTTTTTCGAACTTTATTAAAATGTCAATGTTTTTTGACATATTCTAGAATTCTTGATATATTTCCTTTTAAACTTACAATCTGAAGCAGAGTGACAGGAGGCTGTACAAGAGATCCTACTGGATATAATGGGAACTTTTAAATGCACAGGGAGTAGCAATGAAGCCAGGCCATGCCAGCATGGGGTGATAAGGTGGCTACAAAAGATCTAGGACATAGCAGATCAGATGTCCTAGAAAGTTAATCTGTCAATTGGTATAAATGCCACAACACTTATAGTGGTATGTGGGACACGCTTCCAACAGTTAGTTCCAATCTATATACATCTTCATTGTGCTTTGGGCAAATATGGAAGAAAAATTTGGCTCCAATAATATAAAAAGTCTACATAGTGCTGAAAATATTTGACAAAATATATAGGAGATATATATACTGGAAAGTATAAACCATCATCAATAGAAGAAAGAAGGCTTACAGATGTGAACAAATGCAAAATCAGGAAGAAAAAACTCCACAATTAAATTAGTTTTATGTAAATATGTTATATTCTTTATGTAATATATATTATTTTATATAATATATAAGATTGAATATGATTTTTCAAATTAAAAAGGCATTTAACTTTTTAGTCTTCAGTATTTTTTTGCATAAAACATTAGTGTAAATATTATTGGGGAAAGAAGTGATATAATTTGATTATAGTTTTATGAATATATATACGTGTGTTTCTAGATATAACACTTGTTATAAATAGATGAATAATTATATACATATATTTGTATATATCTGTCTATGAAGTGAACATAATGAAAGTGAGTATTATGAAATTGACTACAATATATATACAAAAGTTGAGTCAATGAAACTCAGGCCTGTAATCCTAGTGATGTGAGAAGCTGGGTTCTGACTTCTATCATTTCTTACCCCAAGCCGTAGATTTTCAGAGGAGGCCTGGGCCCTTCAGTGTAGCAAAGAGACACATATGCAGTGGGATCACACTCCCTGCCCCCAGAGGAAAGTCAGTAGAAATCACTACAAGCCTCTGATCTTATGACAGTCTACTCAGTACATGTACCAAGATGGTCACCTGTAGAACATCAAATGGAAAGTTGGTATTCCCTCCAAAAGGTTCTAAAAAAGAGCCTTCTGAACTATAGACTCTGACTACATTGAATTAAATCTTATTTCCGTTCCCAAGCTGCAAACACAGAAATATGGCAAGGGCTCAAGAGAGATGGTCAAAGACATACTAATACAAAAAATTATATACTCTGTTTCAGTAAATCAATGACAAATCATCAAAGGCATGTCTTGAATTTTTCTTTTTTTTTTTTTTTTAAAGAAAATTGACACATACTCTGAGTTGATCAGGAACTGGTGATAGTTTGGTTGCTGAATTGTTGAATGGACTCCTGGCAAATTGTGTGGGGGTGGGTGTCCTCACACAGCTTAACAATACAATGGCCATAACTTCTATGATGGCACAGCCACCTTTGCCATAGCAGGAAATAGGTGTCAGGCACTGATTTGGCCCTGAAGTGGACTCAACAACACCAAAAGGCACAAAGAATGAGAGCGAATGACTACTGGCCACCAAACTTCAGCCTGAAGAGCTCTCCTGACCAGAAGCTAGGATCAATTGAGTTGGAGAAGGCTGATCTCCATGTAAGGCTCCTGAGCACTAAGGACTAGGCACTATTACAGGTGTTGGAGAAACAGAAGTGAATGTGGCTCTCTCCTCACTAATTTCATGCTGGAAAGAAAACCAGAAATCTTAATGTTAATTTCTATAAATCAGAGACATGAAATTGGTGATTTTGTGGCAACAACTTCACATTGATGAGGGATGTTGATATGAGAGCCATCATCCAGGCAATTATCTAGGAGCAGGTACTCCAAGCAGTAAGAACAGTAAGTACATCCCCCATTGATGGGAATGGATCTGACTTGCCTCAGAAAAGGAAAACAGCACTAACATGCTTGCTTGTGAAATAAGAATGGAAAAGTTCAAAGAAGAAAACGATCAGAAATGAAGATAGGAATAAATTAGATAGATATTGGATGCTGTCAGTAACAAGAAGAAAAGTTCTGAATTTAGTTTAAATCTGTCCCACTGGAAACAAAGTGCTAAAATAGTAGTCAGACACATCTGATTGAGTAAAGAACACTTTTAAAATGTGATTCTAGCTGGGCTCAGGTGGCTCACAACTGGAATCCTAGTTACTCAGGAAGCTGATATCTGAGGAACAGGTTTAAAGCAAGCCCAAAGAGGGAATTTGGTAAGACTGATTTCCAATTAACCACCCAAAATATGGACATGAAGCTGTGGTTCAACTTGTAGTGCACTAGCCTTGAGGAGAAAACTAAGGGACAGGACCCGGGCCCTAGGTCCAAATCCCAGGACTGCACAAAACAAAGAACCCAACAAACAAAATTTGGTGCTGTCATTCATCACTTAGCATTCTAATTCAATATATTTGGTATGAGCCTTGGAAATTTTATCCTTAGCAAATGCTCTTCCCGGATATTTTACTTCATTACCAGCTTTCAAAGCCCTGGCATCACCACTGTCTCCTCCCAGTTAGCATAGCAGTCTACCACTGGAAATTTGAAGATATATTTCATTAATCATAAGAATTCTGATCATTTTCCACATACATCAAATGAATAGTAGCCACATTGCACTATTCTGAATATTTTAATCATCCTTTGATTTAATAAGCATTGAGGCTTAACAATTCTAGAGTGGTTATCAAATTAATTCAGTAGTGATCATTTTTCCACCCAATCATGTAACATATGTTTATAAAAGGAGAGACTACATGAAAGTGTGCACATGATAGCTTCTAAATATAATATTCTCAAGAAGTAGGGTTTTACAAAACATCCTGATTGTTTTTGCCAAAGGAAAGGATAAGAGATTTAAATAAGCGACCTAACATCTCAGAAGGAAAATGCTATTGGCTTTAGAACAAATTCATTTGCCTAGAACTGAGGATATGAGTTTCAGAAATGCCAGAGGCAAAGGGTATTATTTAAATCACCTTGTCATGAGGTACAAGCAGCCTGTCTAGATCAACCTTCCAGGAAAAGAAGCAATGAATGAAAAACAATTAATGCCTCTAAAACAAGACAGTTGGTGGTTTATGCTTGTTATCCTAGCTACTTCGAAGTCTAGGATGAAAGGATCTCAATTCAAAGCCTGACCAGGAAGAAAACCTTCCTCTCTGCAACCAGCAGACAGAAGCGTCAGCTCTGGGCCTGAAGCCCAGTTGGAAGGCTTCTGCCCATAGACATCCAAACACAAGACCACCCCCATCTGAAATATTATCAAATAAATTCAAATAATATCTTCTGTTTGGGAGATAATATTTAAAAGGTGTATCAAAACATTTCATGATGTCCTGTTTAAAAAGTCAGAATGAAAGTGGAAATATGTACTCACTCACTGAAAGGTAAGTTACTGACCAGAATGATGTTAATGGGGCTAGAGGCCCATTTGGTAACATATCCATTCAACCATCTTTCCTCACAACTTGTCAATCAGCCTGAACAGTGAGGTTTTTGAATGAGAGGAATGTGTGTGAATATGTATCTTGTGAAAGTAATAATCAAAAGCTAGGAACTGGAAGCTCAGGCCTGGAAAACTAACTACTCAGAACCCTGTGATATGAGAAACTCAGTTCAAAGCCAACTGAGCAAAAAAGACTCTTACTACCAATTAAACATTAATGAAGAACGCTGAGTTATGCTTCAAATGGTAGAGTGCAAAAGCTAAGGGACAAAATCCAGGCCCTGAATTCAAGCCCCAGTACTGGCTCTCATATACAAAATACTCATGACAACACCACAGTATATGCTTATGTTAGCAAGGGATGTAGATGAATGGGATGATGGCATCATTTACCTCACCTTTAGTCTCAAGCATTGTGTACAGCGTAGCTGAGTCTGTGAAAAGCCCTAGGTGAACTCTTCCTCAAAATCAGTAGATACATCCTCATTTTCCTTAGCACATTCACACACACACACACACACACACACACACACACACACACACACACACACATGCACACACACACACACACACACATAAAGGGCTATATTTTTCTTTTTTTAGGGATATATTTTTCTAACTAATTTTGAAGTACATAACCATTCATACATGCTTCAGAATTATGTGTCCTTGTTTAAGTTTCATAGGGAGCTCAATATATCCAGGTTCTGGCTTATTCTTGTAATTTTAGCTGCTCAGGAGTGTGGGATCTGAGAATCACAGTTTGATGCCAACCCAAGCGAATAAATTCTCAATATTCTCATCTTCAATTAAGTAGCAAAAAGCCAGAAGTGGAGAGGTGGTTCGAGTGTCACAGTGACAGCATTGAGTAAAATAATCTAAGCAAGAGCTCCAGACCCTCAGTTCAAGCCTGATTCTATCCCAAAAGCCAAAAACTTCCAAAACACCAAATCAAAAATATGTCAAAATATTTTGTAACTTTTGAGGCAAAATCCAATGAGGCAACATAGTTTCTGGTTTGTTGAAGATTTGGTGGGGAAACCCCAAATTCAACATGTGTTTAAGCTATGTAACGAACAAGCAACCAAATAAAATTTTCCAGTAAAGAATCTTCCTTAGAATTCACTGAGACCCATGACACAGTGAGTTTTTCTATGCTTTTTGAAAATAGGTGTTTTGTTTTCAGTAAGGGAAATAATATAAACTTTTACTATGTGTTATAAGAGTCATTGGAAGCTCCAAGTGAAGTGAATGTACCACAAAAAGCATACAATATTACAAGTTTCTATGCCTCTGTTGAGTCACTACAAACCTGAAATAGTGTGGCCTCTCAGAAAGAGAAGGGGGATGCTCAGCATCACTGGTCATGAAAGAAATGCAAATCAAAACCAAAACCACATTTAGATTCCACTCACCCCAGTTAGAATGGCCATTATTAAGAGAACAAACAATAACAGATGCGGCGGTTGATGTGGCTAAATGGGAACACTACTACACTGATGGTAGAAATGTAAGCTGGTTCAACCACTCTGGAAGGCAGTATGGAGGTTCCTCAAAAGACTAAACATAGAGCTCCCTTAAGATCTGAAGTAGGCCCTGAGAGGAAACCTGAACTGGTACAGTTTCTTTCCAGGCTTTGCTTTTGCTTTAGGTATTTAAGAGAAGAAAAAAAAAACTTTAAAAACAGGTTTACTAGACCTTGGCTCCAACCAGCCCAGTTCTTGGAATGTAAAGAATGCCCTTATGCTCCCCCCCCCCCTTAACAATCTAACCCACCTTGATTGTTCTGATACAGACTGACCAATAAAACAGATAGGTTGTAATCTGGCTCCTACTGGAAATATCTCCACATATTTCACGTGCTTATGGTAAACTCCACTAAACTCCTCCTTTGTGTATGATTACTGTAAACTCTGCCTTTTGTGTGTGCTTCGTCTTACCCACTGACTTTGTGAGTCATTTAAACCAAAAGTGATAGGCTTGTTTAAACAGCCATTATGTGACAAACTGTAACCTCATTGACCACCTGTGTGTGGTCTAGTATGACTGTGTAATCTTTTTTGTGTGTGACAATCTCATTTGCCACCCTGCGTGACCAGGCTTGACTTCGTCAATTTTGCCGTTAAAAACCAAAGTACAGGGTAGTTCCGGGAAGATGGCGGAGGAGAAGCTGGAATCTGAACAAGCTCTCGCATAGAAAGCAGTTTTAGAGTTCCAGTGAACAGTCCTAAGCCAGAGAATCACACCAAGTGTGCCATCACAGGACAGAGAGTTAGACAAGAGAGGGGAAGCCAAGACAAGGAGACACATCTGAGCGCCTGCCAGCAGCTGCCGCAGCGGCAGCAGGGTCGCAGTGGCGACCGCAGCCACTGCCATACCTGAGCGCTCACACAGAGAGTCCGGGACGAAGGAGCCAGACGCAGTGGGCGAGAGGATTCTACTCAACACCAGCAAGAACCGACAAGGAGCTGACATCTTCATCCTGCAGTTTGCAGACCAGAGACGACCCAGGATCCAAGACTCGGCGTGAGTAGAAGCCCGACGTCCTCCCTCCTTCTCAGGGATCAGAGGAGGGAAGGCCACCCCTTCCCCCCCAGCACCGGTGATCTCCATCTTGGATACCGACAAAGCTCGGAGGAGCTGCTAGCTCCAACTCAGGCCTTGGAATAAAACGAGTCATTTAACAGGTCACAAGAACTTAACGGCGAAGTGACCTGCCAGACTCATCTCCATCCAGGGAAAAGTCACCCAGCTCAGGCACCAGCCATTGGAGTGGCTTTCCTCACTGGGTAACCAGAGCCAGAGGCTGGCCCTCCCTCTAGCAGCCTCCACAATCAATTGAAAAACAGAAACCCTGAGAATGGCTCCAGGCTGGGCTCTGTGAATTTTTCACAAAATAGCCCCAGGGAAAAGCTACTGTTTGTTGAAAGGCCTCAACTCTACCCAGAACCTAGCCTCATCACCCCTCTTTTGTGATTCTCAAAGCAGATCACCCTCCCATTAAACTAACCTGGGAGGGGGATCTCAAAATCTTGGGTAAGGCAGAGCATTTTTCTGCCTGTTCGAAAAAACTGACTTAAGAAACCAATCAAGCCACAGGACCTCAAGCTGACCAGAGACTCCAACAAGAGGCTGGTTACAGACAAAAGGGAGATACAGGATTCTTCCCACCCCTCCCAAAAAAATAAAAAAAAAATCAAAGAACTTTTTTTTTCTTCTTTTCTCTTTTCTTTCTTTTTTTTTTTTTTTTGGTACCATATATATATATAAAAATTTTTTTTTCCTTTTCTAAAACTTTTATTAATCTTTAATTTTTGCCTTTTTTGAAAAAATACTTGTTTTCCAGGAACTTTTTTTTCCCTCTTATAATTTTTATTTTAGGAATACGTGAATGTACGTTTTCCTTTCTTTTCTTGTCTTCTCTCTCTTTTTCTTTCTTTCTTAATTATCTTTTTGTTTTTTGTCTAGCTCTACTGAACTTCTGATCTTTTTTTTTCTCCCTTTCTTATCCTTTTCACCTTTTCCTTTCTTTTGTTCTTCTGTATGTGACTTAACTCTTGTCCTGCACATCCTCAGATAAACCCATAGTTAATTAGTAGACCCTATCCCCCATTGTGTACACACTTAATCCACAAATTTATTACTCAATCCAAAACCTCTGAGACTTAAATTCCTTAATAGCAGTACTACCTCTTTATACCTATATAATATTTTAAGCATTTTTTAAGTTTTTCACATCTCCTCTATCTCCCTCCTGTTTTCCCATTATATTCACATTCCTCCCTAAATAGATGGTCTTTCAATCTCCATAACTATATTAATTTTTACGTTTCTAATTTTTTTTTCTGGTCTCTTTTCATTTCCCTTTCCCTTTCTTCTTTTTCTCTCCCTCTCTACATTCATCCTACCCAACCTATTTCCTGCATTGAGATTAGGACTTAGTTAACTCTCCCTGTGCCTCCCCACACCAATCTATTCCTAATTTTTACCCACATCTCTCCCTAACCCTAAAAATTTCTGGTTTTCCAAATTCTTCTCTGCGGTTCGAAGCCCATTAACATATAGTTGTTTGATGTTGAATAGATGTATCTGCTGAACTAGATTGTATCTGTAGACTATTGACTGAATAAATGCAAACGTTGGTTGATGGTTGCCTTAAGATAGTGTTCTAGCACAAAACTGGTGCTATTTTCATCTCAAATGGGCAGAGTAAGCTGGAAAAACACAAGAAAAATGGCAAATCCGGGTATCTCAATTCCCAATCTTGATAATCAGGGGTCAGATCAGATAATGAACAATCCAGAGGAGAGTTCCCAAATAGCTCTACAAACACTGGTGGCAAACATGATAAATGAGAAGTTTGACAACTTACAAAGGACTCTGTATGAGCGTGATAGGGAGAGAGAGGAGGCATCCCAAAAGTTTATACAGGAATATCATAAGTGTGAGGAAAGTACTCAAAAACTGATACAGGATTTGAGTGAACAACTTGAGAATACTCAAAGAGAAAGGGAGGAATGGCGTGAGCAGGCTGAGAACACTCAAAGAGAACTGCAGGAATCCCACGAACGGGAGGAAAGAGAACTGCAGGAATCCCACAAACGGGAGGAAGCTAATCAAAGAGTAATTAAGGTATTGAGAGACCAGGAAGAGAACACACAAAGATCACTAAAGGCATTCATGGAATCCATTAACAAAGAGCTGAAGGAAGTCAGGGAGACCACAAAGGGAATGTTGAATGGAACCCAACAGAAGGAATGGGAGTCCAAAGAAACCATAACCAATCAACTAAGTGATTTGAGAACAAACACTGAACACCAAATTAAGGAATTAAAGAAATTCATACAAGACCTAAAACAGAGCTTCAACAAAGAACTTGAAGCCATCAAAGCTGACCAATTAGAAGGAAAAGAGATAAAAAACAAAGTAGAGAGTCTTGTCAGCAGGTTAGACCATGCAGAAGATCGAATCTCAGGGATTGAAGACAGCCTAGATATTACAGAGAAAGAACATACAACCATCCAAGACAAGTCCAAGAAGTATGATAGATCTATCCAACACCTGGAAGACACCATCAGAAGGCCTAATCTAAGGATAATGGGTGTAGAGGAGCACCTAGAAACAGAAGTTAATGGTCTAGAAAATTTGTTTATCAGGATCCTAGCAGAGAACTTCCCAAACATACAAAAAGATAGACCTATTCAGATACAAGAAGCTTTTAGAACCCCAAATAGAGCAGACCAGTATAGGACATCCCACCGTCACATTATAATCCACACAGGATCAACTCAGACCAAGGAAAAGATCCTTAAAGCTGTCAAGGAGAAAAGGTTAATCACCTATAAAGGGAAACCAATTAGAACCACCTCAGATTTCTCAGCAGAGACAATCAAAGCAAGAAGAGCCTGGAATGATGTATGCCATGCCCTAAAAACAAACAACTATCAACCAAGAATACTGTACCCAGCTAAACTCTCCTTCATAACTGAAGGCCAAATAAAAACCTTCCATAGCAAAGAAAAATTGAAACAATACATCTCCACCAAACCAGCCCTATAAAAGATTCTTAAAGATGTCCTACACATAGAAAACCAACAAGACCGCAACAAAGGCCAAGAAACTGCACCCAAACTGAGAATCCAAGAACCATAGGAAGAACCCAGTTTTCGCAGTCCCCAAGAAGGTGGATAACATGGCAGGAACTCCCAAATATCTCTCAGTCCTATCTCTTAACGTTAACGGTCTGAACTCTCCAATTAAGCGACATAGACTGTCTACTTGGATTAAAAAATAAGACCCTTCTATCTGCTGCCTGCAGGAGTCACATCTTGCCCGTAAAAACAAACACATTTTCAATGTTAAAGGCTGGAACAAAATCTACCAAGCAAACGGCCCCCATAAACAGGCGGGAGTTGCAATCTTAATATCAGATAAAATAGACTTTAAATTAAAATTCGTGAGAAGAGATAAAGAAGGTTGCTACATAATAATTAAAGGATCTCTCCTTCAGGAGGATATTACAATTCTAAATATCTATTCGCCAAACAATGGAGCACCCAAATTTATCAAAGAAACACTACTTTCCCTCAAATCCCATATAGATCCAAAGACATTAATTGTTGGGGATTTTAACACACCACTCTCCCCACTAGATAGATCAACTCGGCAAAAACTCAACAGAGAAACCGCAGATCTAAACAGCTGCATAGATCAACTACACTTAACAGACATCTACCGAACATTTCACCCAGCAGCATCAGAATACACGTTTTTCTCAGCAGCACATGGAACGTTTTCTAAAATAGACCACATTTTAGGCCACAAAGCAAACTTGTCTGAATTCAGAAACATTGAAGTTATACCTTGCATTCTCTCTGACCAAAAGGGAATAAAATTAGAACTCAAGACCAAAAGCCACCAAAGAAAGTCCGGTATCACATGGAGGCTGAACAACATACTACTGAATCAAGAGTGGGTCATGGAAGAGATTAGGAAGGAAATTTAAATGTTCATGCTATTCAACAAAAATGAACACACAAATTACCAGCTCCTCTGGGACACAGCAAAGGCAGTACTCAGAGGCAAGTTTATAGCTCTGAGCTCCTACATCAACAAATTGGAGAGATCTGAAACTAGCAATTTAATGACACATCTAAACCTCCTTGAAAAAGAGTAGCAAGATAAACCCCAGTCCAGTAGACGGAAAGAAATAATAAAAATTAAATGAGAATTAAATGAATTAGAATCCAAAAAAACTATAGAAAGAATCAACAAAACAAAGAGTTGGTTCTTTGAAAAACTTAACAAAATTGACAGACCCTTAGCAAATCTTATCAGAAAAAGAAGAGAACACACCCAAATTAATAAACTCAGAGATGAGAATGGAAACATCACCACGGAAAAAACCAAGATTCAGAACATTATAAGGGAATACTTCTCAAAACTTTATGCTAATAAGTTTGAGGACTTGACAGAAATGGACCTTTTCCTAGCAAATATTGACATGCCAAAACTAAACCAAGATGAGTTGAACCAGCTTAACAGGCCCATATCAAGCATTGAAATAGAAACAGCAATAAGAGACCTCCCAGCTAAGAAAAGTCCAGGACCAGATGGTTTTACAGCGGAATTTTACAAGGCCTTCAAAGCAGAGCTCACACCAATACTCCTCCAACTCTTCAATGAAATTGAGAGAGAAAGCTCACTACCGAACATATTCTATGAAGCCATCATAACCCTCATCCCAAAACCAGGCAGGGACTCATCAAAGAAAGAGAAGTATAGACCCATTTCTTTGAAGAACATTGATGCAAAACTTCTCAACAAAATTTTGGCCAATCGACTTCAACAATTCATCCAAAAAATCATACACCACGATCAAACAGGATTCATTTCAGGGATGCAAAGCTGGTTCAATATATGCAAATCAATTAATATTATTCATCACATCAACAGGAGCAAGAATAAGAAGCACATGGTTATCTCAATAGATGCAGAAAAAGCATTCGACAAGATGCAACACCCCTTTATGAAGAAGGTTTTGGAAAAATTAGGAATCCATGGAGCAATAAAGGCTGTATATGACAAACCTACAGCCAGCATTATACTCAATGGTGAAAAACTAAAGCCATTTCCTCTTAACTCAGGAACAAGACAAGGATGCCCACTCTCTCCACTTCTCTTCAATCTAGTATTAGAATGCCTAGCTACAGCAATAAGACAAGATGCAGTCATAAAGGGGATCCAAATAGGGAAAGAAGAAATAAAACTCTCCCTCTTTGCAGATGACATGATCTTGTATTTAAAGAATCCCATAGACTCCACTCCCAAATTACTCAAGCTGATTCAAAACTTTGGCAAAGTAAGGTTATAAAACTAACCCCCAAAAATCAATGGCTTTTCTGTATGCCAACAATGAGAAAAGTGTGGCTGAAATTAGGAAAGCAACTCCATTTGTAATAGCCCCACAAAAAATAAAATACCTAGGAATTAACTTAACTAAAGAAGTGAAGGACCTCTATGATGAAAACTTTAAAATCTTGAAAAAGGAAATCAACACAGAACTTAAAAAATGGCAAAACCTCCCATGCTCCTGGATTGGAAAGATTAACATCGTGAAAATGGCAATACTTCCCAAGGCTATCTACAAATTCAACGCAATACCTATCCAAATTCCAACCTCATTCTTCAAGGAAATAGAAGAGGCAATCCAAAAATTCATATGGAACAATAAAAGACCCCGTATAGCAAAAACGCTCCTGAATGGAAAGAACACTGCTGGAGGAATATCAATACCAAACTTCAAACTCTACTATAAAGCCATAGTAATCAAAACAGCTTGGTATTGGCATAAGAACAGACCTCAGGACCAATGGAATAGAATTGAAAACCCAGAAATGAACCTACAGATCTATAGCCATCTAATCTTCAATAAGGGAGCTAAAACAATAGAATGGAAGAAAGACAGCCTCTTCAGTAAATGGTGCTGGCAAAATTGGTTAACTACATGTAGAAAACTTAAGCTAGATCCTTGTATATCACCCTGGACCAGAATCAACTCCAAATGTATCAAAGACCTTGAACTCAAAGCGGACACTCTGAAAACCTTACAGGATGGAATAGGAGAAACCCTAGGTCTCCTTGGCTCAGGCCGAAATTTTCTGAATAGAGACCCGGAAACACAACAAATCAAAGAAAGGTTGGACAAATGGGATTGCATACAGTTTCAGAGCTTCTGCAGGGCAAATGACATAGCTATCAAGATCAATAGAAAGCCCACGGATTGGGAGAAGATCTTTACTAGCCATACAACGGACAAGAGTCTCATATCTAAAATATACTTGGAACTCAAAAAATTAAACCCCCTAACAACAAATCCTCAAAGAAACAACTGCCCAATATATAAGTGGGCGAAAGACTTAAAGAGAAACTTCTCTGAAGAAGAAAGAAGGATGGCCAATAGACACATGAATAAATGTTCAACATCCCTAGCCATAAAAGAAATGCAAATCAAAACAACATTGAGATATCACCTCACTCCAGTTAGAACGGCAAAAATCAAGAACTCTAACAACAACAGATGCTGGAGGGGATGTGGACAGAAAGGAACCTTACTTCATTGTTGGTGGGAATGTAAACTTGTTCAACCACTTTGGAAAGCAGTATGGAGGTTCCTCAAAAGACTTCACATAGACCTCCCCTATGACCCAGCAATCCCACTTTTGGGCATTTACCCTAATGTTTACAAACAAGATCACACTAAAGCTACCAGCACAACTATGTTTATTGTAGCATTATTTACCATAGCTAAGATATGGAACCAACCCAGATGCCCCTCAATAGATGAATGGATCAAGAAAATGTGGTATATATACACAATGGAAATCTATGCCTCCATCAGAAAGAATGACATTGCCCCATTTGTTAGGAAATGGAAAGGCTTGGAAAAAAATTATATTAAGTGAAGTAAGCCAGGCCCAAAGAAACGTAGGTCCCATGGTTTCCCTTATTTGCAATATCTAGTATATGTATGAGTCAAGCGGAAAAGGTCAGATAATGTGATGTCAGGAAAATGAACCCTTAGATATGTATTTTAATGTTTTTTTTCATTCATGCATGTGTTTCTAACACATTTATAAGATTATCTCTTTGTTGCTTTGTATGTCCCTCCCCCACAGTGTAACCCCTGCTTTCACTATATTTGATGTCAGTATAACTTGTGGACGAGATGGGGAAAAACCAGTTGTTTAAGCATACAGGTGGACCTGTTGCAACAATAAGAAGTACAAGTTGTCATGTCCAAAACGAGCTTTACAACGTTGGTGCAGGGGGGGGGGGGGAGAAGGGGGGGGGACGGGGGGGAAGGAGAAGGATTGGGATTAGGGGGGGAGGGGGGAGGCTGGGAAGGGATGTGAAGGGTAAACAAAGGAGGAGGCTGCAATGCTTCATAAGAAATGTACGCATTATCCTGCCCATGTAACTGTAACTCCTCTGTACAGTATGTTCACAAATAAAATTAAATTAAATTAAAAAAAAAAAACAACAAAGTACATGGGCTGATAGGGGTGTTATTATCAGCTTCCGAGCCTGTGCTGGGGCCCTGACAGGTCAGTGTAGGAACCTTCTCAATAAAATTGCTTCCTAGTTAACAACTTTGTTGTGGTGGGCTCTGTAACTCTGGACGACTAGGTGGGCTTGCCTGCCTACTAGAGATCCAACAATCCCAGTCCTCTGTATTTATCCAAACGATCTCAAACTAGGGCATAATAAGCTACCAGAACAACTATGTACATTACAGCATTGTTTACCATAGGTAAGCTACAGATCCAAACCAATTGCCTCTCAATAGATGAATGGATCAAGAAAATGTGGTATATTTACATAATGGAATTTTATGCTTCTATCAGAAAGCATGACAGCGTCCCTTTTGTAAGAAAATGGAAAGACTTGAAAAAAATCATATTAAGTGAAACAAGCCAGGCCCAAAGAAACATGAACTCTATGATTTCCGTCATTTGCAATGTTTAGCATTAGCCTGTTACTCCTGAAAGTGGACCATAATAGTTAGAGTTATGAGCATATATATGACCATACCAACTGATGCTAAATGAAATGAACAGCAAGACATAGAAACAGCAAGTCATCTTTTGTTTAGTTGTCAAGCTTGATGTAGCCAATGGACTGCAAGTAGTTCTTTCTTCTTACTTTATGTCATTTTGCTTTTCCTATCGGATTTATCCATGGCAATTCCTGTCTTTGATTTTGGTACCCTGCATCCTGTATATGCATTTATCTGATTGGCAGAAGGGAAGGGAAATCACAAATGCTGAAAGAAGTACAAAAGCTGAACCATTGCAACGATGATATTCACAGGACAGTATGGGAGAAATTAAATATACAATGTAATGGTGGGGGGTGAAGGGAAGGGACAGAGGGAGAAAAACTCTGTAGTGGGTAACAATGTTCAATGAGAAATGTAACTTACTTATGTAAATGTAACCCCTCTGTACAGCAGCTTTATAATAAAACATAAAAATTAAACATAAAAATTAAAAAAGTTTTTTTCATAAAATCTCAAGCTGATATGATAACCACATTACTTCTGAGTTCATGTCAAAGAGTTTTTGAGTACTTTCAAGAAGCTAGTACTATGTACCTATAACCACAATTAAGTGATAATGAGAAAAGTAGCTATTTTAATTGTATTATATGAATAAAGGAAAATTTCTTTTCATTTCTATTTATTTAGAATTCATGTTTGTGATCTGCATTGTTCCCAAGTCAGATTAATGTCTTTTCCTTAGCTTTCTTTGTTATGTATAGCTTGGACATGTAATCTGAGGTATAAGAAGTATTCTTTGTTCAATTTGGAGGCCTATCATAGAGACACTTCTCCCTGGCCAAGAAATTAGGCTGGAGGAAGCCTAACACTCGCTGTGCTTTCTCTCACACAGCTTACTGAGGAACCTAAGAGTTTGAGAAATTGACTGCTAATTTAGTGCCTCTTACTAATAAGAATTATTTGTAGAATTTGAAAACATATTTGGGTAATAACTAAACTAGAAAAAATGTTGTTTGCTATTTTTATCACTAGATTTCTTTTTGTCTAAGTACAAGAACCAGACTTATCCGTAGGGCCTAGAATAAGCAAAATGGCTTATAGAGCTCTTTCCACAGAATATGACAGCAGCAGAAGAAAAAAAGGTCCACAACTGGTACAAGGAAGAAAGAGTTTGATTTCTCCTTAAATCTTAGGATCGAATGCTCAATGAGGAGCCCTCGGGACTGATGACAGCTTACGGATTTAACATTTCCTGTGCCGTTCCATCATAGGAAGCAGTCAACAATCTCTCATCACACTGTAGGTGCCACACCTGACTGATAACCTTTTCTGTGTCCTGAGAACGTCCAGCAGGGCTCTGTCATGGTCACTGAAGTGTCAGGATTGCACTTTAAGAGGATCTACAGGAAGATGGTAACAAGGTCTCAGTCAGGGTTTTGTCAGACCTAGATGATCTGTAACAGGCACTACTGTCTTGGGGATCCTGCACACAAATTTATCACAAGTGTTAGCCTTGCACCATTTCCTTATGAAAGCCAACAAAAGGGTCAGTAATGCCCTCTGGACATATTCTCATCAATATTTAGTAGATAAAAAGCTATAAAATCAAGTTCATCATGAGGAAAAAACAGATGAAAACCAAATTGCAGGAGCATTTACAAAAATATTTTCCTGTACAGATCTAATGTGACAAAATATTAAAATTTAATGAAGTTGGCAAAGTTAAATTGATTTCATTTTTACTATGGGTTCAACTGTCTTTTACATTTCAACTACTTAACAAAAAGAAGGTAGGCATAACACCACCAGTGGATCACACCTGTAACTCTCGCTATTTAGAAATCTGAGATCTGAGGAAAGTGAATTGGAGCTAGAATAGGTAGGAAAAAAACCTGTGAAACCTTGATCTCCAATTTACTATTCAAAATGAAGTAGTGGAAATTTGGTTCAAGTCGTAGACTTACCCTTGAGTAAAGAAGCTAAAGGTCAGCTCCCTGAGTTCAAGCCCCAGTATTCACGTACACACACTCACACACACACACACACACACACACACACACAAACACACACACACACAAACACACACGCACACGCACACAAACCTTATCTCAAAATAACCAGTGACCAGGAAACAGAAACAAGATGGTATTTTTCTTTCTTTTTTTTCATTTTTGACATTTTTTAAAAATTTACCTCTCTTTGAGAAGTTAAAGGCATCATAGAAAAGGAGGGACAAAGGATGAACATGTTCAACAGTGCTATTCAACTGGTACTATGTTGAAAATGACCTATGCAACTTGTTTGTGGGGAAGGACGGGAAAACTGGAAGAGATGAAGGGAAAGGGTAACATTGTCCAAAAAGAAATGCACTCAGGGAATTAAATCTGTGGCTCAATAGCAGTGCCATTCCTCAGCAAAAGAGCTCAGAGACAGTGTCCAGGTCCTGGGTTCCAGCCTCATTATTGACTAAAACAAAAACAAAGAGAAAAGAAATGTAACCATTACCAAACGAATCGAACTAAACTCTCTACAATAATAATAATAGTAATAATAATAATAATAGAAGGAGGAGGAGGAGGAAGAAGAAGAAGTAGAAGAAGAAGAAGAAGAAGAAGAAGAAGAAGAAGAAGAAGAAGAAGAAGAAGAAGAAGAAGAAGAAGAAGAAGAAGAAGAAGAAGAAGAAGAAGAAGAAGAAGAAGAAGAAGAAGAAGAAGAAGAAGAAGAAGGAGAAGAAGAAGAAGGAGGAGGAGAAGAAGGAGAAGAAGGAGAAGAAGGAGAAGAAGGAGAAGAAGGAGAAGGAGGAGAAGGAGGAGAAGAAGGAGAAGAAGGAGAAGAAGGAGAAGAAGGAGAAGAAGGAGAAGAAGGAGAAGAAGGAGAAGAAGGAGAAGAAGGAGAAGAAGAAGAAAGTTAATAAAACCAAACCAGTGAGAGAAAAATTGAAGAGCAAGGGAAGGGGTGACCTTTCAAAAAAGATATATATCCATACCTGACATATGACTGTAACATCTGTGTAACTCGCCTTTATAATAATAATACAAAAGAAAAACCAGAAATATATTGCTGGAGGCATAACTCAAATGGAAGATCAAATTAATATGTATGTGATAACAAGGTCAATCCCCATTATCAATTTGCCGTTCAAAAATGGCTCTTCTCATCATTTGTGCTGTCCCTAGCTAATGGAAGGGGGTGCAAACAGTTAAAGAGAGAGAAAGGTAATCTGTCAGGCACAGAACTGCACTTGCAAAGAGCAGTACTTGCTAGAACACATGTTGACTAGACTACATGATGACTCCATGTTTTCTGAAATTATCAGAACTAATTGGCCTTGAATACAGGCTCCACTGTATAGTGGCTGGGGACTCAAAATTAACTAAACTCTCTGGATCTCAAATTCTTCTCAGGTAAAGTTAGCATAACAATACTTATCTCACGGGATTATGAGATCTGGATGTCATCAAACATGGAGCAGGTCTTATCTTAGGTGTGTGTACAACACTCAAAAACTGCTGGAAGGTGTATAAACTATCATGATATTTACTATATTACTTAACAGTAATACAACATGCCTGTAATCCTACTTACAAAAGAGGCAGAAAAAAGAGGATCAAGTTTCTAAGCCTGGATAGGAAGGTGGATCAGACTCATCTCCAGTGACTTCTAAAGAAGCTTGAGGTGGAGTTTGGTTCAAGTGTTAGAGTGCTAGACTGGAGGATAAGCCTCAGGAACAGTGTCCAGGCCCTGAGTTCAAGCCCTAGGACCTGCACAAGCACACACACACACACACACACCAATTTTGTATGTTCCTATCACCCCACTTAACAATACTTTCCCTCTTCCAAGCTTACCAGTTGTTGGTTTTTTTTTTTTTTTTTAAAGGGACTTGTTGTTTAACTCAGGCTGCTCTTAAACTAACAATCTTCCTGGATGTTGGGATTACAGGCATGCCTACTATAATTTGCTTCACTCAATAACTCTATTTATAACATTTTCGCAAGAAATTCATTCATACTCATGAAGATATATCGCTTAAAGCTGTTCACAGTAATATTCTACTGTGCAAAATATAAACAATATAGCTGGACATGGTACTATGCTACCACATGGTAATGCCAGCCAATACTCAGGAACCTGACACAGGAAAATAAGAAGGCGAGGAAAGCCTGTTCTACACTGCAGAACCTGGTCTCCAAAGGAAAAAAATTCTATAAATATTAATCTACTGTGAAACAAACAATATGTTAAATTTATATAATGGAACAAATAGATCATTGTTAATGAAAATAAAATCTTGGCAGATAAATGCTTCCATTAAAAATATTAGGTCACTGCCTTGGAACTGGGGCCAATATTCCTGCCATTGATGGTATTTGAGCTCACTGTACAGCTAACTCTTTCACACCATTGGTGAAGGGGAAGTTCACTGTTCTTGAAGAAAAGAAATTCAAGCTAGAGTTCCCACGGCCTGTATTAAGGCTCTTCAATGTAAAAAATATTTCTATACATGTGTAATATATGATATATATGTACATATGCATGTTTATTATGTATATTATTATTGATTTTGTATTATTTTATTCATTGTATGGTTTATTGTATTTAGTATTATTATACACATAATATTTATTGTGTTTTGTACATCTATTATAAAATTATACACAATAAATTAGGTCATTGACTCGTTTTTCATTAATACTTTATTAAATGTTGAAACATAATACATAATTTAATGGAGGCATTTGTCACAGACATCACGTGTATAGAGTCAATCCCCAGGATAAGCTTTGTCATTTATCTTTGGACAAATTCCTATAGGGATTTCTTTGGATGATATACACTCAGAAGCCTTTTCTTGAGGATAGGCAAGTTATGGGATAAAATTGTGAGAGTGGGGCTGGGAATGTGGCTTAGTGGTAGAGAGCTTGCTCACCACGTATGTATGCCAGGGTGTGAATCCTCAGTGCCACAAACTCAGAAAAATTCAGGAGCTGTGGAGTGGCTTAAGTGGTAGAGCAATAGCCTTGAGATAAAAGAAGCTCAGAGACAGTATGCAGACCCTAAGATCAAGCCCTAGGACTGGCAAAAACAATAGGCCAGATGCCGGTGGTTCACACCTGGAACCCTAGATTTTCAGGAGGTTGCCATCTGAAGATATAACTGTAATGACATGGATGGCAACCTATTCCCGTGTCCATGGAGTTGCCTATGCCTTCTTCATCCTAGCTGAGACCTAGGACTTTCACAGGACAGGAAAGCAGGTGAATCGATGAGCTTCTCATATCAGGATTCATGTTTCGGTACTGTTGGGATTTGAACTCAGAAATCAGCAGGCCAATTGGCGAAAGGGTCAAGGAGAGAACACCAGCCTATGAGCAAATGAGGAGGTAGGCCATTCCCAGGACCTGACATCGAGCCCCAGGGAGGGCCAGGATAAGCATAGATTCATCCTTGAAACATAGGATAAATATTGACATACATGTATTGACAGCATCTGGCGTTCAGTGCACTCCTTCACCTTATTTTGTGTCTAATTCATGGAGGTATTGTGAATTTTACTGAACATGGTGACAGATATAACTGTGCTGACATGTATGAGGACCTATTCCCATGGTTATGGGGTTGTGTATGCATTCATTCTGAAGACCACACTTCAAAGACAGCCTAGGCAAGGAAAGCCTCTTAGACTCTTATTTCCAATGAACCACCAAAAAACCCCATGTGGTGCTGTGGCTCAAGTGGTAGACTGTTCGTCTTGAACTGAAGGGGTCAGAGACAACGCCCAGGATTCATTTTGAGACACACAACTGGTAAAAGAGTGAGGGATAATCAAAGTACTTTTCCTATTTGCTAATTATGAGAACATTTTCTGGAATTAGACCTATAAATCTTGCTTTGTCTTTTTGCTTATAGCTGACACTCTAGCACTTGAGCCCCATCTCCACTTCTGGATTTTTGCTTCTTAATTGGAGAAATATCTCAGATTTTTCTGCATAGGCTGCTTTTTTAAACATAGGATCTCCATTTACATACATGTGTGGAATGCACCATGTTTCAGCGTGTGTCTTTGTCAGAGATGAATTTGGTATTTTATTGAGTATGATGACAGATATTTTCTCATGGAAAACACACACACACACACACACACACACACACAAATCTACATTCTCCTAGACTCCCCTTCTTGAGCAGTATTCAATGTCATTAAATTAATGCATGTTTTCTCCAAATTATTATGGTAGGGATTAAACTACTTTTGTATTTATGATAACGTATTTTTTGTACTTTTTGTTTTGCAATTTTGTGTACTTATATGAGAGAGCAGTGTTTTACGAAGACTAAACAGAAATCAATGTGTCGGTAAATGGGTAGGAGAGAGGTAAATTGAAAGATGCAGATAATACCAGATGAAATTTTATTACTCAAAGTGTAAATATGTATGCATATATATGAATTTAAAATTTCTGATACAGGAATTGTGTGAGCAGCTTGAGAACACACAAAGAGAAAGGCAGGAATGGAGTGAGCAGGCTGAGAACACTAAAAGAGAACTACAGGAATTGTGTGAACGTGAGGAAGCTAAGCAAAAAGTAACACAGGAATTGAGAGAGCATGATGAGAATACACAAAGATCAATAGAGGAATTCATGGAATCCATTAACAAAGAGCTTAAGAAAGTCAGAGAGACCACAAAGGGAATGCGGAATGGAACCCAACAGAAGGAATGGGTGTCCAAGGAAACCATAACCAATCAACTAAGTGATTTGAGAATAAACACTGAATACCAAATTAAGGAAGTAAAGAAGATCATACAAGATCTAAAACAAAGCTTCAACAAAGAATTTGAAGCCATCAAAGCTGGCCAATTAGAAGGAAAAGACATAAAAATCAAAGTAGAAAGACTTGACAGCAGGTTAGACCATGCAGAAGATCAAATCTAGGTGATTGAAGACAGCCTAGATATTATAGAGAAAGAACATACAACCATCCAAGACAAATGCAAGAAATATGATAGATCTATTCAGCACGTTGAAGACAACATCAGAAGGCCTAATCTGAGGATAATGGGTGTAGAGGATCACCTAGAAACAGAAGTTAATGGTTGGGAAATTTGTTTAACAGGATTCTAGCAGAAAACTTCCGAAACATGCAAAAAGATAGGCCTATTCAAATACAAGAAGCTTTGAGAACTCCAAATAGACCAGACCAGAAAAGGACATCCCACTGTCACATTATAATCCACACAGGATCAATTAAGACCAAGGAAAAGATCCTTAAAGCTGTCAAAGAGAAAAGACCAATCACTTATAAAGGGAAACCAATTAGAATCACCTCAGATTTCTCAGCAGAGACAACCAAAACAAGAAGAGCCTGGAATGATGTATGCGATGCCATAAAGACAAACAACTATCATCCAAGAATACTGTACCCAGCTAAACTCTCCTTCTTAACTGAAGGTCAAATAAAAACCTTCCATATCAAAGAAAAATTGAAACAATATATCTCCACAAAACCAGTCATACAAAAGATTCTTAAAGATGTCCTACACATAGAAAATCAACAAGACCACAATAAAGGCCAAGAAACCGCACCTAAACTGAGAATCCAAGAACCATCGAGAGAACCCAGTAGCTGCAGCCCCCAAGAAGGTGGATTAAATGGCAGGAACTCCCAAATACCTCTCAGTCCTCTCTCTCAACATTATCGGACTTAACTCCCCAATTAAGCGACATAGACTTCTAGTTGGATTAAAAGCAAGATCCTTCTATCTGCTGCCTAGAGTAGTCACATCTTGCCCATGAAAACAAACACATTTTCAATGTGAAAAGATGGAACAAAATGTACCAAGTAAACGGCCAGCATAAACAGGCAGAAGTTGCAATCCTAATATAAGATAAAATAGACGTCAAATTAAAGTTCGTGAGAAGAGATAAAGAAGGTCGCTCCATACTAATTAAGGGATTTCTCCTTCAGAAGGATATCACAATTCTAAATATCTATTCGCCAAACAATGGAGCACCCAAATTTATCCAAGAAACACTACTTTCCCTCAAATCCCACATAGATCCAAAGACATTAATTGTTGGGGATTTTAGCACACCACTTTCCCACTAGGTATATTAACACGGCAAAAACTCAACAGAGAAATCGAAAATCTAAACAACTGCGTAGATCAACTAGATGTAACAGACATCTACCGAATATTTCACCCAGCATCATCAGAATACATGTTTTTCTCAGCAGCACCTGCAACGTTTTCTAAAATAGACTATATTATAGGCCACAAAACAAACTGGTCCAAATTCAGAAATATTGAAGTTATACCTTGCATTCTCTCTGATCACAAGGGAATAAAATTAGTACTCAACACCAAAAGCCAACAAAGAAAGTCCTGTAATACACGGAAGCTGAACAACACACTGCTGAGTAATGAGTCATGGAAGAGATTAGAAGAGATTAGAAAGGAAATTCAAATATTCATGATATTCAAGAAAAATGAGCACCCAAATTACCAGCTCCTCTAGGACACAGCAAAGGCAGTACTCAGGGGCAAGTTTAGAGCACTGAGTTACTACATCAACAAATTGGAGACATATGAAACCAACTATTTAATGAGACATCTGAACCTCCTTGAAAAAGAGCAGAAAGATAAACCCCAATCCAGTAGATGGAAAGAAAATATTAAAATTAAATCAGACTTGAATGAATTAGAATCCAAAAAAACTATAGAAAGAATCATCAAAACAAAGAGTAGGTTCTTCGAAAAAACTAACAAAATTGACAGACCCTTAACAAATCTTATCAGAAAAAGAATAGAACACACGCAAATAAATAAACTCAAAGATGAGAATGGAAACATCACCACAGAGACAACCAAGATTCAGAACATTATAAGGGAATACTTCTCAAAACTTTATGCTAATAGGTTAGAGAACTTGGCAGAAATGGACCTTTTCCTAGCAAATATTGACATGCCAAAACTAAACCAAGATGGGTTAAACCATCTTAAAAGGCCCATATCAAGCATTGAAATAGAAACAGCAGTAAAAGACCTCCCAGCTAAGAAAAATCCAGGACCAGATGGTTTTACAGTGGAATTCTACAAGTCCTTCAATGGAGAGCTCACACCAATGCTACTCCAACTATTCAATGAAAGAGAAATTCACTACCGACCACATTCTATGAAGCCATCTTAACACACATCCCAAAACCAGGCAGGGACTCTTCAAAGAAAGAGAACTATAGACCCATTTCTTTGATGAACATTGATGTAAAATTTCTCAAAAAAATTTTGGCCAAATGATTTCAACAATTCATCCAAAAAAATCATACACCACGATCAAAGAGGATTTATTTCAGGGAGACAAAGCTGGCTCAATATATGCAAATCAATTAATATAATTCATCACATCAACAGGAGCAAAGATAAGAACCACATGGTTATCACAATTGGTGCAGAAAAAGCATTTTACAAGATCTAACACCCCTTTTTTATGAAGGTTCTGGAAAAATTAGGAATCCATGGAACATTCCTCAATACAATAAAGGCTTTATATGACAAACCTACAGCCAGCATTATACTTAATGTTGAAAAACTAAAACCATTTCTTCTTAACTTAGGAACAAGACAAGGATGTCCACTCTCTCCACTTCTCTTCAATCTTGTATTAGAATGCCTAGCTGCAGCAATAAGACAAGATGCAAACATAAAGGGGATCCAAAGAGGGAAAGAAGAAGTAAAACTCTCCCTATTTACAGATGACATTATCATGTATTTAAGGAATCACACAGACACCACTCCCATTTACTCAAGCTGATTCAAAACTTTGGCAAATTAGCAAGGCATAAAATTTAACCTCAAAAATCAATGGCTTTTCTGTATACCAACAATGAGAAAAGTGTGGCTGAAATTAGAAAAGCAACTCCATTCGTAATAGCCCCACCAAAAATAAAATACCTAGGAATTAACTTAAAAAGAGAAGTGAAGAACCTCTGTGATGAAAACTGTAAAAACTTTAAAAAAGAAATCAAAACAGAACTTAGAAAGTGGAAAAAACCTCCCATGCTCCTGGATTGAAAAGATAAACATCGTGAAAATGGCAATACTTACGAAGGCTATCTACAAATTCAATGCGATACCTATCAAAATTCTAACCTTATTCTTCAAGAAAATAGAAGAGGCAATCCAAAAATTCATATGGAACAATAAAAGACCCCGAATAGCAAAAACGATCCTCAACAGAAAGAACATTGCTGGAGGAATATCAATACCAAATTTCAAACTCTACTACAACACCATAGTAATCAAAACAGCTTGGTACTGGCACAACAACAGATAGCAGGACCAATGGAGTAGAATTGAAAACCAAGAAATAAACCTGCAGACTTATTGCCATCTAATTTTCCATAAGGGAGCTAAAAAATAAGAATGGAAGAAAGACAGCCTTTTCAGTACATGGTGCTGACAAAATTGGATAACTACTTGCAGAAAACTAAAGCTAGAATCTTATATATCAATTTAGACCAGAATCAACTCCAAATGGATCTAAGACCTGGGAGTCAAAGCCGACACTCTGAAAATATTACAGAATGGGATAGGAGAAACCCTAGGTCTCCTTGGCACAGGCTGAAATTTTCTTAATAGAGACCCAGAAACACAACAAATCAAAGAAAGGTTGGACAAATGGGATTGCATGAAATTCAGAGCTTTTGCATGGCAAAGGACATAGCTAGCAAGATCAATAGAAAGTCCATGGATTGGGAGAAGATCTTCACTAGCCATAAACGGACAAGGGTCTCATATCTAAAATATACCTGGAACTCAAAAAATTAATTCCCCCAACAACAAATCTTCAAAGAAACAACTGCCCAATAAATAAGTGGGCTAAAGACTTAAAGAGAAACTTCTCTGAAGAGGAAAGAAGGATGGCCAATAGACACATGAAGAAATGCTCAACCTCCCTAGCCATAAAAGAAACGCAAATCAAAACAACATTGAGATACCACCTAACCCCATTTAGAATGGCTAAAATCAAGAACTCTAATAACAACAGATGCTGGAGGGGATGTGGACAGAAGTGGACCCTACTGCATTGTTGGTGAGAGTGTAAACTTGTTCAACCACTTTGGAAAGTAGTATGGAGTTTCCTCAAAAGACTCCACATAGAGCTCCCCTATTACCCAGCAATCCCACTTTTGGGCATTTACCCAAATGTTCACAAACAATACCACACTAAATCTACCAGCACGACTATGTTTAAAGCAGCATTATTTACTATAGCTAAGATATGGAACCAACCAGATGCCCCTCAGTAGATGAATGAATCTAGAAAATGTATATATACACAATGGAATTCTATGCCTCCTTCAGAAAGATTGACATATCCCCATTTGTTGGAAATGGAAAGGCTTGGAAAAAATTATATTAATTGAAGTAAGCCAGGCCTAAAGAAATATGGGTCCCATGGTTTCCCTTATTTTCAATATCTATTATATGTCTGAGTCAAGCAGAAAAGGTCAGATAAGTTGATGTTAGGGAAATGAGCCCTAAGATATGTATTCCAAAGTTGTTTTTTTTTCATGCAATTGTTTCTAAAGTATTTATAAGATTATTTCTTTGTTTGCTTGTATGTCCCTTCCCCACAGTATAACCCGTGCTTTCACTGTATTTGATGTTTGTATAATTTGTAAAGTGGAAGGGAAAAAACAAATCATTTAAATAGAGATACAGTTGGACCCATTGCAACAATGAGATGTACAAGTCATTATGTCGAAAACGAACTTTACAACTTTGGTCCAGGGGTGTGGGGAGGATTTTTTGTGGGGTGGGAGGGGGAAGATGGGAAGGGATGGGAAGGGGAAACAAAGGAGGAGGCTACAATGCTTGATTATAAATGTACTCATTATCTTGCCCATATAATTTTAACCCCTCTGTACAGTATTTTCACAATAAAAAAAGAAAGAAATCTTTCTTTGGAGACAGCTTGACTTTGAGCGATCCAACATAAGCATGATGGATTTATCTTGTTTTTCAATGTAGTTGCCAAAATAATAGAGAGCAACACCAAAAGGCTAGAAAACATCTAAGCCAAAGCAGTAAACTTTTGTCTATAAAATAATTGTGAGGGTCAGACTCTTTTAATGTCAGGCTCGCAAAGTGTGAAAGTGTATTTGCTTTAGTGTGAACAATAAAACATATAAGAATCCTCTGTTAATGTTTTACATATCTTGCCTTGGACTTCTCATGTTGGAGAAGAGGAAAGATTTGAGAAAGTTCAAGACTGACTATTCCTCAAGATCATTCTTATTTATCAGCTATAGCAATGGAAGTAGGCTTGGTTACTCTTAGTATCATGCTTGTTTACATTTAGAAGCATTATTTGTTGCTGGGTTATAAGCTGCAAACCCTTGAGTATTAATAAAATCATTTCCTGAAAGGAATGTTGCTGTGTAAACAAACTAAAATATCAAAGACTTACCATAATGGAAACTATTTTCTAGCTATATCTCAATCTGAAGGTGTAGATTTTGTTTCCCATTGTGTAAGGAGATCCATTTTTGTTATCTTCTTTTTCACCATCTAGTGATCCTGTAACATCTTATACCATCCTGGGATAGCTATATCTTTATTTGATTCTCTAATTTCTCTTGGAATGTTAGGAAGGATGAAAAATTGAGTTTCTGTTTCTGTTTTACCTTATTTTTTATTATTTTAGAAAGTGTACCTCAAAATGACATAAATTATTTTTGTAATATTAGGAGACAGATTTCATTTCCATTTTCTTACCCTAGCCTTCTACATAACTTTGGTACTTAGTAATACCCCTATGTGAATATAAAGATAGGGAGCTTCTTATTTAGATATTATTTAGAATTTCCAGACTTTATTAACGCAAGGCCCTTAGTAGTATGTACATCATACATGTGTACAACACCAGTGGCAACTTTTTCTTATTCTCAGAAACAAGGGCATATGTTGTCCCTGTATTTGCATCAGGAAAAGGCTGTAGTTGAGTTAGTTTACTAAACTAAATGTGTTGTAACAAATTTCTACAAGTTAAGTGGATTTTACCATCTGTACTTATCATTTTGCAGTTCTGAAGGACAGAAATCTAAAAGAAGTCTCACTAGATTAAAATCGAGCCACCCACAGAGCTGAAATACTTTTCAGATGATTTTAGTGGAGAAGGCATTTACTTCCGCTTCCGCTTTCCAGAAAATTCAGAATCTGGGTTGTTGTCTTTTCCTTTATCTTCTAATGTAGTTTCTGTACATCTTTGTGCTGGTTCTTACATTATCATATCCCTTTCGAAATACAAGTGGGACTTTTAAGTACCTATGTGAGTATACTTCTCCCATCTGATAATTATTCAAATATGCATTCCTTGGGTGATGAAAGGTGATTATTTTACATATATATACATATATATGTATATATGTATATATATATATATATATATATATGTATATATATATATACTGTAAATCTACATTTGAGGCATTAGATATTTGGGGATGATAGATATATTGGGAAGATATTTTGCTGTTTAGCATTCTTTCTACTATAACCTGTTATCCTGTCATTAAATTTGAATAACATATAAGCTATTTGCCTTAAAATCATCTATTTTTCATTATGTTTCGATTCTGATAAAAATGTAGCCTCTCAACTCACACAATGTTAATGCAGTCTTATTGTATGCCTGCCAAAAGCAAACAACAAATTACTAATTTTTTAAAATTATTTTTAAAAAAATTAAAAATTGCTATTTATTTAAAAAAATCTATTTTAAAAAATTAGCCAAGGCCAAGGAATTAGAGAACATTTTGATACGGAGACAACATAAAATCTCAAAGAAACCTGGAGTAATTATTTCAATACTACATTTTGTTCTGCTAGGAGAAGAAACCATTTTATCGACAATACTTTATACTTTCTTACCTAGTATCTTTTTTTTTCCAGAAATGGAATTTGTTAATGTATGTGATTACCCACCAGAATAAATGACTTCATATATCTGCATCTTGTGCAGATAGCATAGTCAATTAGATGTAAATGAGAGTTCATCAGTAGCACTTTTTAAAAATGCAGAAAATGTGGACAGGGAGCCAATGTACATATTATTCCACCATGACATCCCACATCCTCCTTCTTTCTTCCTAGGAAGCATACTCAATCAATAAAAAGGCTTAGATATTTGGCTCTTCAGCTTGTAAGTGGAAGCAGAATATTATGGGTGTTGGAGATGACTGTTAATGATGTTTTATGTTACAGTTTCACATGTAACAGTCCTATGAGTCCTGCAGGTTTTAACACTATATTTCCTTAGTGATGTGATAGGAATGTCAGCCTTCCTGGACTTAGTATTGTGTTCCACTTCTTTCTACCACCTGGCCTGAATTATAATACATAGTAACAGTATGAAAAAGTAATGCCATCTTAAGAAACTCACTTAGGGATCTAGGAATGTGGCTTCATGATACAGTTTCATATGAGTAAATAAACCACTCGAACAATTCAGGGACAGAGTTTCCTTGGATTATTTTCAAGCCTTGGATTATTTTCTTGTACAGTAAAAAGTACAGCACAAATTAACTGGAACTTTGTCATTTCTCTATGTTCAATTCCTCTCTTGGGATCAGTTTCTACTTGCAATAACAGTTCCTTCCACTTAACTTCCAATAACAATCTATGGTGCTGCTCGAGGTAAAATGAATATTTTCTGGCTTCATTGAAATAGCACAAAGACATCTTTGGACATGAGGTAACACTAGTTTCAGAGACAACTTAGAAAAGACAAAATATGGAATTTAAAAGGTATACAAAAAATTATTCATATACATATGGCATATAAGATGATGTTAAGTGAAATGAACCCCAAGATAGTTACACAACATGCATTTTTTCTTTCTTGCTATTGTTTTAATGTATCTAAAATGTACTATGTGATTTTTTTTCTTTTCTATGCTCTTCCCCACGATATAATCCCTACTTTCACTGGATTTGATGTCAGTGCCCTGCATCTTGTATATACATTTATCTAATGTGGGGAGGGGAAGGGAAAAAACAAAATGCTGAAACAAGGATACAGTATGACCTTTTGTAACAATGAGATAAACAAAACACTATGTAGAAAACGAACTTTACAAGTTGGGGAGCGGAGGGGGGAGTTGGGGAGATGGGGAAGGATGGGATAGCAGAGGAAAAACAAAGGAGGAGGTAACAATGCTAGATAGGAAATGGTCTAATTTCTTTACTTATGTAACTCTAACCCCTCTATACATTATTTTTATAATAAAATTATGAAAAACCATTATCCAGGAGCATTTTAAGTTCAAATTTCATAAGTACTTCAAAAATCAAGGACAATTTTTAGTGGGAATATGTTTCTCAGAAACGTTTATTTTTGTTGTTGTTGTTTGTTCGTTTTTTGGTTTTGTTTTTTTGTGTGTGTGTGTTGTGCATTATTTCCCAAGTGTACATAAGTTAACAGTAGAAGAAACAATAGGAATAATAGGAGAAAGAATAATACTATAGAAGGCAACTTTGAAACAATAAAGCGAAGGCCAGTATGTAGAACTATGGGAGTGATATAGAGAAAGCACTACTACTACGTGGAAAATGAAGGATGAGGCCATTCTCTTTCATCTTTTAGCTTTAAATCATGTTAGCTAATCAATCAAATTTGTAAAATGTAGAATGGAAGAATAATTCTGGTTCCAAAGCAAGTTAGAGATCATGGAATTAACTGGAAAAATAGGCCATTTCTTTTTCTTTGTTTTTTCTTTCTGTTTTATTTTTATGTTCATGGGGGTGGGTCTTGAATTCTGGGCCCGGGCGATGTCTTTCAGCTCTTCAGCTCAAGGCTAGTGCTCTACCACTTGAGCCACAGCACCACTTCCAGTTTTCTGGTGGTTAATTGGAGATAAATGTCTTAGAATCTTTCCTACTCGTGCTGGATTTGAACTGCAATCCTCAGATCACAGCTTCCTGAGTAGCTAGGATTATAGGCATGAGACAATGGCACATAGCTTAAGCTCACATTTCTAACAGTATATACTCAGGATATGTAGTAGGTATGTTCACCTATCTTTTTATGAATTCTTGAGTTAAAAATCTGGGCTAGAGCTTCGACTTCACACTCACGAAAATATATCTGGTTTTAACGTTGATACTGCTGGAAAAAATAAAACCTAAGGAGGTAAAGGAGTCTGGGAAGTTCAGTTTGCATCCAGCCTGGGCAGAACAGTGTTTGAGACACTATCTATAATTTACCAGCCAAAACTGCTTTGGGAGAATGGATCAAGAGATGAAATATCAGAAATGATCAAGATTGCTGAATAAGAGCTTGAGGCTTTTGCATACATACATACCAACATACACATACACACAGAGGCACTTATATGTGCACACACAAATACACAAATGAAACAACTCTCAGAATATGTAGAAAAGTTAGAAAACAATAGAAAATATGTCCTGAATAAGACTAGATTAAATGACATTTTCTAATATTAAAAAGTCCTCAAGTGAACATTCTTCAAAAATGTTTGAGACTATTACATAGGTAGGGAACAGAGATAATAAAAGAGTTAAGTAATCATGATTAAATGGATCAGATCCATGGAGGAATAAATCAGAGACCCCTGCAGGTGCATCTGAAAATGTTCATATCCTGTGTCAAATGTTAGAACATCTTTAAAAATTGTACATAAACAGTCTGTGCAATCAGCCTAGTGGATAAGATCATTGGAGAATTTCAGAATTGCTAGTCTGTTTCTAGATTAAATAAAGCAACAAATTAGGACAAGGCAATGTGATAAAAGCCTGGAATTCTAGCACTCAGACTAAGACAGGAGGTTAGAAAGTGGAATTGCATAGTGATACCTTCCCTGGACCAGGTAGTATAATTTTGTCTCAATGAAACATACCAAACAACAAGAAAGGCATACAAAGTTGGATGTTTGGGCTAATTTTGTCATTATGTTTTGAGAAGTCAAGTTTCCTATTGAAATGCAAGTCACCAGTCTTGTGTTAGAACACTATCTTAAGACAAGGATCAACCAAAGTCCTATAGTTGCTGCAGATACAATCTAATTCTACAGATACAATCTTTTCAACATCAAGCATATATGGATTAATTGGATAAGAAGAGCAAAGAAGAATTTGGCAAACCAGAAATTATGAGGTTTAGGGAAAAATGGGAAAAATAGGAGTAGAAGGATTTGGGGAGGTAAAGGAAGAGTGAATTTAACCAAGTCCTAATCTCAGAGAGGGAAATGGATTGGACAGAATGATAGGAGAGAGATTTGAAAAAACAAGGAAAATGGAAAAACAAAAATTTAAATTTAAAAGTAAAACCCATAAAAATTATGTAAGTTAAAAGATGATATTGAGAGTAGAAAAGAATAGAATGAGAGAAGGGGAGGGATAGAAAGGAGATATGAAAAACAAAAAAAAATAAAAATTCTTAAAAATAATACTCAGTTGTGTTTTTAATGCTCTCTTCATTATATAACATTCCTAGATGGAAATCGGCTTATGATTTTAACCAAAAATTTGAAAAAGTAAGCATCATTCTGTTGGATTCCAAAGAAATGAAGACAGATTACAAAAGTTTAAGCCTGGAAAAATTACAAAGTTCATCTAATGTAGGATTTTGTAGAGCTTGCTAAATTAGAATTTAGATTTAAAATAAATATTTTGTTTTTGTTTGTAATTTCATATTCTATAGGATACTACAAAATTCTTTTTAAGTAGAGGGTTTAATTCACAAATTCACGAATCATTCTGACATTCTATTTTCCTAAAATATTCTTTCAAGCAAGGTATAATTAGAACTTAGTTAATAGATAATTCCAAGAATTCATGTATAAAATAATGTGAATAACCTAAACAGAGTTGCCAACAAATCGATGATATTAATTTATACATTTAGAAAAAGCAATTTTTGGGGCTTTGGTGTAACATGGTATGAAGAGGGTAAATGTGTGACTTCTTGGTTCTTCTATCTATTCCTAACACATTAAGCAATTTCTTAAATTATGGGCCTCTGCATAAAATGAGAAAAATGCTAGAGTTGGGGCTTGTTTTTATTTTATTTTATTTTATTTTGGTTTGTCCTAGAACTTGAACTCTGTGTCAAGCCACTCTCTCTGAGCCTGTTTGTGCTCAAGGCTCGTGCTATACCATCTCAACCTCAGAGCCACTTGTGTCTCTCTTTTCCTGAGAAGATTATTGGAGATAAGAATCTAAGGAACCTTCCTGCCTGAGTGGGCTTTGAACCATAATCTTCAGATCTTAGCCTCCTGAATATCTATGATAGTTAAAAAAGTATAAATATAAATAATATTTGCAAGTATATTGATTTCAAGAACACCACTGGCAGTGGATGGGGAAATGTTGCAGCAAAGTTTAGTGTAGTGTTCTTTCCACAATAGGAAGGGCATCATATTAGCAGAAGTGTAGAATTTTTTCACAATAGTCATAAGCTATTCATGATGTGAATTAAGGGAATTTTAAGGTACACCTTACAAGTTGGAAACTGTTGGGGTTGGATGACTTTATGGCATAAAAGCTTAGGATTGATGGTCATAGAAATAATAGCTTACTCTGATGAACAAATGTTTACTTTTGAGGAATCAATTTTTATAAATACTTCATAGTTTTATCCTCTACTAAAATGTGGCTATATTTTCTGTTGACTTATCAATATGTAACACCCCATTGGAAACTTCATCTATTGCAGAATTAAATAACATGCAAAAAGGTACTGCTTTGAATGTCTCTTGAAAGAAATGTTCAGAATTTGAAAATGAATAATTAGTAGTTACAGGAATTTTGAAGAACACATATATTCTGTCCTGTTAACAATTATTCGGTTTTGAAAGTTAGAACTTTCAATTGAATTAAACTATTTTCTGTTTTACTATGAGAAAATAATAAAATATGTTTTTTTCAAAATAATGACAAGTATATTGTGAAAATATTGTATAGGTGGATAACATTCAAGTTGATTACCCTCTGATAAAGAAAGGGTAATTCAAATTAGATGCCATATCTTAGCTATGGTAAATATTACTGTGATAAACATAATTGTGCTGGTAGCTTTAGTGTGGCCTTGTTTGTGGTCACCTGGTTAAATGCCCAGAAGTGGGATTACTGGGTAATAGGGGAGCATTATTGTGTACATCAAGGATAATCTTAGTAGATGAGCAGAATAGTTCAATAGCTATGTACATATGACCGTATAAGGTGATTTTAAGTGAAATGAACTCCAAGATATGTTCTTTGTTGTTGTTGTTCTTAATGTACTAGATGATTTATTTTTATCATTTTGTGTTTTCCCCACCTAAGGTGTAACCTCTTTAGTCACTGTATTTGATTTTGATACCCTGGGTATTGTTAATATGTTGATCTGAACTGGGGAAAGGAAATGAAAAAAAAAATGGTGAGACAATGGACAAAGAGGGAACCTATGCAACAGTGATACTCACAAAACAATATGTTGGAAATGATCTTGGGAGTTGCATTGCGAGGGAAGCAGGAGAAAAATGGGTGAAGGGGTAACAAGTTAGAAAAGAAATGAATTCATTACCTTACTTATGTAACTATAATCCCTCTGTACATTACCTTGACAATAAAATTTAAATAAAAATAAAATAAAATATATGAGAGCAGCAATACAGTCGATGGGACTAGGGAAAATTCTATACTATACAAAGAAGTGTAGAACAGCTGTGGAGAGCAGCAATTTGACTTTAACATCAGAAGTAATAAACTAGGATCCAGATTTTCATCCTCATGTCAGTCACTAAAAAAAAAAAGCAAAATGCATAATCAGCAAACCAATAGAGACAAAATAGAAAACTAAACAAATAAGGTGAATAGATGACTTGTACCAAGAATAACAAATGACACAATTAGGAAACAATAACAAGCTGGTAAGTATAAAAGGTATTACCCATAATTCTATTAAATGTTGTTTACATTACAATTTGTTAGAACTATAATTCAAATCACATTTTAATAGTATATCATTTTAATAATAGTATATTTATTATTGATATCTTAATATTGAATGTTTAATAGATAATTTTAATTTCTCCATTTATAGAAATGAAAAAGTGAAACTAATTTTAATAATATATTTCATGAATTGTAAAATTGAGTAGCATTAGAATTTAAACAAATATCATCGTTTCATTTGTGTGAATTAATGTATTAATGCAAAGTGTATCCCACACTCAGCACTCATCTTAACATCAAATAATAAATTATTGTGCATGACTCTTGGTATTATGTGCAAAGGTTCAGCACTGTGGTAAACTTCACACCACACAATACAGAAGGATATGACTCCTCTAATATCACTTAAGTTGTGGAAATTTGATTTCTACATGCATGTTAAATTCCTGTCTAGGTGACATCTCAAAATTATATATAATTATATATAGGAGGAGTATTTCAGATGATACTTAGAAATCATATTCATTAATTAAATTTTTATTATCTTGTACCAAATAAGTATTTATTGAGAGACTGAATTTCTGAATAGATGGTGGTGTATGTGTGACAGATTATTCATATTGAGGGTTATTTTATATTTCTGAGAAGGAAGGAAGGGTAACCTTCCTTCCAAAAATCTGCCCTGAGGAATATGATCTACTTTATGGTGGTGACTTGGAAATGAAAAATTTTTACAGTCAACCTTGAAAAGCCATCTTGATAGAATATTTCTGTAAGTGGGTACAGAGGATTATTGATCGCTTTGCAAGGATGCCAGATTGCCTCATTTTGAGAAAATTAAAACAGGAATTTAGTTAGCTGTCCTTTGTTGAATCTAGGTCAGGGGACCACTGGGACCCAGAGAAGCTACTAACTTGAATAGTAGTCCTAGACCTCTAATACAAAAAACACACAAAACAAACAAACAAACAAACAAAAAACTCCAGTAAGCACTGTCTGCTATGGGGCTGCTATCACAGACTACACGAGGTCAGGCAAAAAACAGAAGCTGAGAGTCATTTTGTTGATAAATAATATATTTTTTATGAGGCAGACTGAAATGAGACTCCAGAGAGAGGGTCAGAAAGACTGATCAGAGAGACTAAAATTGATCACACAAAGATTAGAAAGTATAATTCCTTGTAGAACAAATAAATCAAAGAAAGCCTGTGCATGTAAGAACAAGACAGCTGACCAAATTCCAGAAATGCACATTTCCTTAGAGGTCAGCTTAATAAATTATCAATGGACATCTTTGAATTCTTAAATATTTTACCACATCTGGGAGAAAGCTGACGAGAACGAAAATGTCATCACTCTATTAAGAGGTCCAATATCACATTAGGAAGTAATCAAGCAAAGATTTGTAATAAAAAGAGAAAACAATTATTCCAAAAGAGGGTCTCATTTGTTTTGATGTAACAGTCCTTGATTTAGGTGCTAGCAATTTTCCTACAATCGATCCAATCCCACAGCTGAGTTGATATTGACTGCAGTATTCCTACATGTACAAAAAGAGAAAATTTACAAATGTCTGATGAAATGAGTTGAAGGTGAAGTGTTCTAATAGTGATATCTGTGGTCTAGACACAAGTGAAGAGGTGCATTTTCTTTTCTAAAATTCCCCATTATTAGCCTAGTGCCAGTGGCTCACAGCTATAATCCTAGCTAATCAGGAAGCTGAGATCTGAGCACTGTGGTTCAAAGACAGCATGGGCAGGAAAGTCCTTGAGACTCTTATCTCCATTTAACCACCATAAAACCAGAAGAGGAACTGAGGCACAAGAGATAGTGCACTCACCTTGAGTTGAACAGCTCAGGGCCAGTGCCCAAGCCAGGACTTCAAGCCCCTCGACCAACAACAACAACAAGAAATATCTCTTTTCTTGGACTGCCTACATCTTTTCTTAATATTCAGCAAAGAAGCCATTTTATCACCCACTACCTTTAAGTCCTATCCTAGCTATTTCAAATAGATTGATTTGGTATCTTATGTCAAACAGTTCATATTTGCGGGAACAAATACCAGCAGTGGTAAATTTTCCAGTCCTTGAACTCTGGGCCGGGGCACTGAACATGGTTATACTGGTAGCTTTCATGTGAGATTGTTATTTATTGGACTACTACCCATGAGGGGATTACTGGGTCTTAAGGGAGATCTATATTTAATCTTTTTAGGAAAATCCGTACTGCATTCCACAGTGGTTGAACAAGTTTAATTTCCCACCAACTGTATAATAGAGTTCCCAATTGGCTACATCCATGACAGCAATTGCTATTGTTAGTTATCTTGATAATGGCCATTCTAACTGGGATAAGGTAGAATATGTCTTGTTTACTTGTAGATTTGTGGGCACCTTCTAGCTACCATAAATGAATGAATCCATGAAACCTATATTGCTCTTTGTCTGCATTCCTTTCTCTTTTCTCTTATTGTAATTTTCCCAAGCCTTTCATTTTCCTTAAGATTTGTGAAAATCATCCTTTCTGATTGGTGAATAGAATTCCATTGTGTGTGTGTGTGTTTAAGATGAATATAGGTCCATGAGTTCATTTCTAAGCCTACTGTTTCATCTGTAATTTTGTAATTCCATATTAAATTTGAATTGCTTTCTCAAATTCATTTAAGAATATTGTTGGGATTTTGATGAGTATTGCATTGCCAATTGTTTAGGGGAAGTATTGCAGTTTTCACAATGTTAATTCTTCCAACCAGTAGCATTGAAAAATTTTCCATTTCCTTGAATCTCCTTCAATTTCCCTTTTTAGAATTTTAAAGTTTTCAGAGTAAAGGTCCTTCACATTTTTAGTTATATTAATTAATTCCTAGCTTAGTTGTTGTTGTTTGGTTTTGTTTAGATTTGATTTTGAGGCTAATACCTATGAGGTTGTTTTTTGGATTTCAGCCTGGATTTTCCCATTCTTGGTCAGAAAAACTACTGATTCTTGTGGGTTTTATACCCTGTTACATTGCTGAAGGGTAGCATCACCTTTACTAACTTGAGGGAGGAAGCTATAGGGTCCTCTAAATACAAGGTCATTTCATCTGTAAAACGGGATAGTTTTACTTCTTCCCTGTTTGTATCTGCTTTCTGTTTTTCTCTTGTATTGCTCGTGCTAGAAAGTCCACTACCATATTGAAGAGTAGTAGAGAGTGGAAATCCTTGTCTCATTCCTGATGTTAATTTTTTCATGCTTCCACTGTTAGGTAAAGGCTAATTATCTCTATCATATACATACTCAGTATTATATTGAGGAATGTTTCATGCATTCCTAGCTTCTCAGACCTTTTAATCATAAAGTGGTATACCAGCTTGTTAAAAGCTATTTCTACACCCCTATAGAGGATCGTGTGTTTCTTGTCCCTGCTTCTGCTGATGGTTTGTATTATATTTATTGACAAGAATATTGAATCCATTTTTATGAATGATGAATCCTATTTGATCATACCATATGATTTTTTTGTTAGTTCCTGAAATTGGTTGGCGAGAATTTTAATAATAAATTCTGCATCAATGCTTATCAAAAATTTGGGTTCATAGTTCTCTTTCTTTGGAGTTCCTATGTGATTTGGAGAAGAGTCTAATTCTAGCCTCAAAGAATGTGTTTTGAAAATTCCATTTCCCTTTGTATTCCATTGAAGAGTTAGATCTGAGTATTGTAAGTTCTTTTCAGGCCTTAATTTCATGATAAATTCATTGAGTCCTCGATTTTTCTGAAATGGGAAGTTGTTTATTGACATGTCATTTTCATGACTTCTTATGTGTTACTTCTTGGTTCAGATAGAGTATAGGAAAGCATCAATTTCTCCAGGATTCTCCAGGTGATTGGCATAAGGTTCTCAAAGTACTCTCTTATAGCATTCTTAATTTTGCTTGTATCTGTTGTGTTGTCTCATTTTTGTCTCTAATTTTCTCTATTTGGGTGAGTTCTCTTATTTGTTTTTTGGATTTTACATCATGACAGTGATATACTGAGAGGTGGGTTACAGTTACATAAGTAATGAGTACATTTTTAAATAATGTTACTCCTTCCTCATTTTTTCCTCCTTCCCCCAACCCTGACATCCTACACCCCAAAGTTATGAAGTCATTTCTAACATAGTGTCTATTGTATATTACTGTTGCTTTGGTTAATCTTTGTCCGACCATTTCTGTGATTTCCCTTCCCTTCCCCAAATCACATTATGTATAAGACAAAGGGTACAGAAATAAAAACAAATGCCTACAGGGGATAAGCTAAAGGATAAAATCTAAATAGAAATAAGTAAACACAGTTCACTATTCAATCATATTGTATCCATTTCTTGGAGCTCATTTCAATAAGCTTCATTTTATATGGTGATATGCATGTTGCTATTGAGCTACTGTGAATATCCTAGACATATTCTAGTTTTTCCAAATCATTGCAAACCTCTAGCCTATGATTCTTTGGGTCTGGCTTGTTTGACTTATGTTTTCCAAGTGATTCTATTTCCTTACTAATGTGTCAATGTCATTCATTCTGACAGAAGCATAGAGTTTGGTTGTGAATATGTATGACATTTTCTTGATCCATCATTGCTGGGTGATAAGGGAGCTCTATTGAGGAACCTCTGTGCTTCATTACAGACTATTTGAACAAGTTTACATTTCCACCAAAAGTGTAGTAATGTTTCTTTTTGGCCACATCTCCACCAGCCCAGCATCTGTTATTATTAATTTTCTTCATAATGGTTATTCTAACTGGGGTGAGGTGGAATGTCAATGTTGCTTTGATTTGCATTTCTTTTATGATCAGAAATTTTGCATATTGCATCATGTGTCTCTTTGCCATGCATATTTCTTCTTCAGAGAGGTTTCTCTTTAGCCCACTTATTAAGAGGGTTGTTGTTTCTTTGAGAATTTTTTTTGGGGGGTGGGTTAACTTTTGGCACTTTAAATATATTTGAGATATGAGGCAATTGTGCGTTGCAGAGCAACTAAAGTTCTTCTCCCAAACTTCGTGCTTTTTATCTATCTATCTATATGAATTCTCTTCTTTGTCAGATTTGGTATGGATCTGTCAAGTCTGTTTATTTATTTAAAAAACCAACTCTGATTTGTTGATTCTTTCTATGTTTTATTTTGACCATATTTGGTTATTTCTGATGTTTTTGTTTGTTTCTGTCTACTGCTTTGGGTTTTGGGCTTCTTCCTGTTTTCAAGGAGCTTGAGATACATAATTAAAATATTAATTTGAGATTTCCTCAATTATTTATGTAGGCACTCTGAGCTATAAATCCTCCAGTAATTACTACAAATACCCGAGGAGCTGGTATTTTGTGTGTTTTTTTTTGTTAAATTCTAGAAAAGTTCAGATTTCCATTCTAATCCCTTCAGTGTCACACTGGTCATTCAGCATCTTTTTGTTCACTCTTCATGGGTTTGACTTTTTTTTTTTTTTGCTTTAGCTGTTTAATTCTAAGTTTATTCTGTTATGGTCTGACAAGATATGGGAATTCAAATAATTTTTCTTTCAATTTGGACAGAATTTCTTGACTTAGGATATGTTCTGATTTGGAGAATCTTCCATGAGCTGATGTGAAGAATGTATATTCTGACGCTGAATATATATTCTGTAGATGTCTGTTAGGACTAGGTGGTCAATGAAGTTATTTAGGTCTGCAGTTTCTTGGTTGAGTTTTTCCTGGATAACAAATCCATAGATGGGAATGATGTGTTGAGATGTCTCTTTTGTTGATGAAATAGAATGCTCCAGGATTCAGGTCATTGATATTTAGACTGGCTATATCTCCTAATTGAGAGTTGCCTTTATCAATATGTAATGTCTCTTCCTACTAATTTTAATTTGAATTCTATTTTATCTTATGTTAGTAATCCTACTGAGGCCTGTTTATGGTGTGCATTTGCTTGAAAATTTTCCTTCCAGCCTTTTAGCTTGAGTACGTGTTTTTTTTTTTTTTTTTTTTTTTGTCAATAAAATGTGTCTCTTGTTTTTTTGATACTACTATATAATCTATGTCTTCTATTTGGAAATTTAAATCCATTCATATTGAGAGTTAAAACAGAAATATCTGATAAGCCCTGCTATGTTATACCCCTGCTGTTAGGAGCTGTTCCTCATCTACTGTTAATATATTTACCTTGTTCTCTGGTAGGGGGCATTTTATATAACCAGTTCCTGTTCTTCTTGATCTTCTCTATGTAGGATATATTTGATTAACTTCTATCCAGCTGATTTGCTGGATATACGTTGTTTCAAGTTTTCTTTGTCATGAAATATGTTTATATATCCTTTAAATGTAAAGGAGTGTTTGGCTTGGGATGAATTGGTAGATGTTTACCCTTAATGGTTGTCATATATCATGTCAGGCTCTCCTTTTTATCATATCAACTAAGAAATCTGTATTTATTCTGACTGTATATACTTTATAAATAATCAGTCTTTTCGCTCTGGCAGCTGTAAGAATCCTTTCCTTGATCTTTAATGATCCTCTAATGCATTATGATGTGGTGGTGGATTTTTCAGTTCTAGAATTCTCTGTTTGGAGTTCTAAAGGTTTCTCTTCTCTGAATGAGCCTATCTCTTTGGATATTTGGCATGTTCTTTGCTAGAATTCTGTAATTTGTTTCCCATCAATTTAGCTTCCTGCTCTTCTCTTTCTTGATAACTATCTCCCCGAAATTTGATCTTCTGAGTCTTGAAGTTAAGCAAGATCATTTCTTATTTCGTGGATTTGTTCTAAATTATTATCTCCTCTTTCCTATTAGACCTATTCTGTCTTTGACGCTGAGATTACCTTCTATGTCATCTATTTGCTATGGAGACTTTCTACTTTGTTTTTGATTTCCCCATCTTCTAATTGGTCATTTTTAGGGGGTCTTTCTCTTTATTAAAGCTTTGTTTTAGGTCCTGTATGGACTTTCTGTATGTATTTTCTTTGGGTGGGGGAGTGTCAAGGGTTGTTTTCTGTGTCTTCTCTCATATCTTTTAACTAGGCATCTATTTTTTCTTGGACTCCCTTGTTTCTCAGAATTTTTTTTATCTTTCTGTTTGTAGTCTCCATGAATTATTTTGCTAATCTTTGGTTGGTCTCATCTTGTTCACAATTTTCCTTGTAGAGGTTTTCTATCTTTCCATTAATCACATTTTTCAGCAGTATTTGTAATGTATTTTGATAACTACCTTCAAGGTCCTTGTCTGTTCCAATGCCTGGTTATTTACTATGTGAATTATACTACCTTAACATCATTTTTATTGTATTTTTCTGATTTGTTCTGTCCATTTGAAGGTTTTATTTTGGGGGAATCTATGATCTTCATACATGACTCTCTTTGTTCCTGGTCGATTTGCCAGGTGTTGGTTTTCTGTTGTGATTTGCTTTTCTGGAATTAGGTTTTTGTCTAGTCCATTAAGTGTAGGAGTAGAAACTAGTTGAGGTGAGATGTTGTGATGTTAATATTTGTGGTTCCAGCCACAATTCACACTGTCCAGTAGTATGGTGAATTGTCTCTGTAGATGGATGTGGCTTTCTCTGATGTACATTTCTGTTTCTGCTTTTTTCCATGTTGCCCTATTTCCACACTGCAGATGTGCTTTTGAATATGTTGGCCAACACAGTCACGGCAGTCACTTACCTGTCTGGGTAACTTTTCATAGATTTTTGTTTTCTTCTGAAGACTGTATAAACTTATAGCTGACTTGTTGTGACCCTCTAGACCTGGAGTACCTGCTAGGACTCTAAATCTCTGTTTCATTAGAGAGAGCTAGGGTAATTTTCTGTTGTTCTTCTGTCATTGTTTTCTCTCTTCCTCAGATTTATTTATTTATCTTATTTTGTGTGGGGCTGTGTCCAGACGTGGGGCCTGAACTCTGGGCCAGGGTGCTGTCCCTCAGCTCTTCAGCTCAAGGCTAGCATTCTACCACTTGAGCCACAGTGCCACTTCCTTTTTTTTTTTTTTTGCTTATGTGGTGCTGAGGAATTGAACCCAGTGCCTCAGGCATGCAAGGCAAGTGCTTTACCACTGAGCCACCTTCACAGCCCAGATTTATTTTTATTGTGGTCTTTTTCACATAATTTAGGATTTGTGATTGTTGTATTAGGTTATTTTTGTTTTTCTGTTTGTGTTACTTTGAAGTAGTGATTTCAGGCTTGTATGGAGAGACAGTAAAGTATAAAGGTATGCTAATATATTGAAGGAATGAGAGCAAACATTTTAACTTTTTGCTACACAATTAAATTAATATTAACAAAGGCTAATTAAAATTATTACTTATTTACATTTCAGAGGATGAGTATAGTACTCTTGGATATCTTGGAGGAAAAGACGTTAGACTCATTATAACTGATGCTTTACATTGAAGTTACTGTCTAAACTTTCTTCTTCAGAAAAGCAAAATCTCCATTTCTTTCATATTAGCATTATAAAATCATAATAGCTGCATGTTGAATTGTTTTCCTCTGCTATTTTCAATTCCATTTTTCATCCATGAGGTATCTAGGGCTTTGAATGACCAATTCCTTAAAAATACCTATACTGCTTATATTGTGATGTAAATCTCAGTAATATTAATATGAATTTATCTGAGTCTCATCTTGAGCTACATTCATATGAAATTTATTCAGTATCAAGCGAGGAACCTATTTTACTCTTTTCTGTGTTTTAATCAATAAATCAAATCTCTTTAGAAATATATTGTCATCTTTTATATTGCTCTGGTAAACCTCATGTGTTTCTAGTATTTTACTGAAATATATATAAAGTTTGGAATTGGAAGACACCACCCCATTATCAGTTTAAAGCAAACCCTTGAGTACTCCTTTATATGTAAAAATAAAAAAGTCCAATGTACATGTTCATACATGAACAATCTATTGGTTAAGTAAATTAGTCACAAGAACTACCACATCAATTCTCAATTTACTTAAAGGCACCAAAATATTGTGTTCATGAATATCACTCATTTTTAGAAAATGATTAGTCAATACAACGTTTATATTATTTTTGAAATTTTCAAAATGTAAATTACACCCAGATTTGCTGCCAATATCCTGTTTCCAGGAAAACATTTATTCAGCAAATAGAGAAACAAAAAATAAGGGTTCGTCACATAGAATGCAAGATGTAGTAGCAGACTGTCTGCTTAAGATTATAAGTACATGCAAATCTTGTGATATATTCAAAGGTACTATGAACATTCATAAGAGGATTTGTGATCAGAAGAGATAGGTAAGCAAAGTAACTGGAAAACTGTATTTGTAAATTGAGCTTTCAATATAGGATGTCAAATTTTCCATACATGAGTCTACAGAAGTTGATTGTGTATCTCTAACACACATACAGTATTCTACATTTTCCCACATACTCCTGTTCTCTTACCTCAGTTCCTTATCAATATTCCTCTACTTTCATGATGTCAATTTCTACTAAAATAACAAGGTGGGTGTTTTATTGGTCTCTAGATCCAATACACTTTAGTATTTTGGAGTAGTAGTATGAATTCATGGAGTGTGACTTGAATGTACTTGATTTCAGTGAAAGATACAGGTCCAGGCAAGATACTTAAGTAAAGAAAAACCTATGGAGGAAACACCAATCAACTATAATTACAAAAGAATGAAACTGATGTCTCATTTGTCTGGGTGGCAGCAGCTTTGTGTTTGTGTGTGTGTGTGTGTGTGTGTGTGTGTGTGTGTGTGTAGAGAGAGAGAAAGAAAGAGGGAGAGGGAAAGAGAGAGAGAGAGAGAGAGAGAGAGAGAGAGAGAGAGAGAGAGAGAGAGAGAGAGAGAGAGAGAGAGAGAATTTTATTGTGGCTTCCATATTTACAGTCCATAGAGCATTACTTGTTAGGGAGAAGGCGTTCTTATCAGAACTCTGATAGCACTAACACTTTTTACTGTGATAAACACTCGCTTAATCTCTACTTAAAAAGGGAAAATAAACTAACATCTTACGCGATTGTGTTGACAATTAATTAATATATTAAAGGCCAAAGGGAGGAATTGGAGATCAATATAATCTTTTTCCTATCTTCGGAATATTACACAGCAATAGCTGTGATTTTAAGAGTCTCGTCCCATGTACTGACAGCTGAATTACTAATATACTTAACAACATAAAACATATGATAGAGAAATAGATCAGCCAGCAAGCACAAAGAACTGGTGATAAGATTGAACTTTTGAGCCGGGTTGCCACATCTTTTAGGAATGTAATTCCTTCATATGAACTTCAAATTTTGTGGCTTTCCCTGTGTGATTAAATGGTAAGAATGTATTGTAGAAACAAGAATTCCTGTTCAGCCAAGTAGAAATTGCTCATGATCCCATCCTCACATTGCAAATTTCCATTCCATGTACTTCAGCACCTCATCCTTCCCTGTGGGAGACAGGAAAAAAGATAATTTTGTTTGATTATTAGAGTATGCAAATTAGTGTGTACAGGCATGATTTGTATAATTACAGAAGTTTGTAATAAATGTAAGTAGGGATTATGTCACAAATAAACATATAATTAAAATAACATGACAAGACTAGAAGTCACAGCATTTTGTGCAAGAAAACATACATTAGGTTAGTTGCAGAATTTATTTTTGGAGATAACTTTATATTAAAGTAAAATGAACTTTATCTAAGGATTGAAACATCTTATTGAAAAATATATTTCTTAGACATATTTTGCTGCATAATTTTAGGGATACAGGTAGCCCCATTGCAACAATGAGATGTACAAGACATTATCTCGAAAAGTGAACTTTACAACTTTGGCTGGGGAGGTAGAGATGGGAAGGGATGGGAAGGTGAAACAAAGGAAGAGGCAAAAATGCTTGATAAAAAAAAATGTACTCATTACCTTGCCCATGTAATTGTAAACCTTCTGTACGGTTTTTTCATAATTAAAATAATAATAATAATAATAATTTAGGTTCAAATGCAGTTAAATTTTAGACCTACACGCTGCGCAAGAGATAGAATAAATGTGAAATAGAGGCTTGCTATTAACATTATAATTCAGTTATATGTAGGCTTAGGATTAGGTAAGGTGTTGCAGTTAGAGTTGGGGTTAAAATGAGAAAAATATATTATGTAAAACTGCAGCATATTTTAAGAAGAATGACTAACATCAAAGTTACAATGAATGAAAACCAGTGTCAGTGTTACTTTAAACATTCAGATATAATTTGGTTTAAAGTGAGTTACTGTTTTAGTTCTGGATAGTGTTAGGGAAGGTCAAGCTTTAGGCTAAAATTTAGTTTTCGACTAAGAAGTAGAAGCAAAAAAATGTGTGATTGATTAAATAGAGACAATTTTCCTTACATTAATCATTTGGTTTTAATTCAGATTGTGATTAGCATTAGGTTTCTGGTTAAAGGGGGTTGAGGATAGAGTAAAGAAATGGATTAAACTGGTGGCTCATGCCTGCTGTCCTACGTACTCAGGAGGCTGATTTCTGAAGATCAGAGCTCAAAGCCAGCTCGGCAGGAAAGTCTGTGAGAATTTTATCTTCAATTAAGCATGAGAGAACCAGAAAGTGGTGATGTGGCTCAAGTGGCAAAGTGCACACTTTGAGCTGAAGAACTCAGGGATCATGCCCATGCCTAGAACTCAGGGAAAGGATCTAGGCCCAAAGATCAGGCCCCACGACCAACAAAACAAAAATAAAGAAATGGGGAAAATGTTAGGTAAATTTGAACTTATTTTAGTTTCTAGGAATTCAGGAAATGCTGGGATAATGGAAGTACAATGTATTTCATTATATTAGGATTTGAGATCAATGGGTACAATGATTCCTTTTATGGAATAAGATAGGTTCAGAGATAAGAGTGAGAAAATCTGTAGGATTTTGGAAAACCTGCAATTCATTTCATGAATTACAAGTGGAATTTTAGTTAGGAGAACACAAAGTGAGCATTTCTCATAAATTTTAGAACTGGGATAGCATTAGTGTCAAGGATTCCAGCCATGGTTAGGGTTAGAGTGAAGGAAAAAAATGGGGCTCAAATTGAAGGTAAATTTTAGAATAAGCCTGGTAAGAATTAGAGTGAATGTCAACTAGCGTATTGCTACTAATATTAGAATTTACTTGCAATTAGGCTTATGTTTATTCTCAGTATTGCAGTTAAGATTAAGTTAGGGTTAGAAAATGACTAAGATATTGGAAAAAATTGAGACCTATGTTTGGAAGGCTTATTTGAATCAACTTAGGATGAGTGAAACTAGTGTACTTGTGTGAGTGTTAGTATTGACATATAATTGGGATTAAGATCAGGGCCAGCATTTTGTTCTGATTAAGATTAGTGTTATGAATAGGAATTTTTTGTATAAAATTGAGTTTTCACTAACAAATAGAAGCAAAAAAATGTCAGGCCGAATAGTAACTAGAGCATTATCATTATATTTATTTCTCAGTGATCATTCTTGTAATGATTAATGAGAGTTTTCCAGCCAGGTTTAAGTTGAGAGTTAGCTTTAAGTAATGGACTAGGTGGTAAGTAAATCTGAAACTGTTTTAGGATACAGTAGTTTAGGAAAGGTAGATCAATGGATAATACAGTATTTTTAATGATTAGAGAATTTGAGGACAAATAACATAATGGTTCAGGTTAGGGAACAAGATAACTTTAGAGGTAGAGTCAGGAAATTTTTGGGAATTAGGGCAAATTGAAATTCATTTCCACAGTGCAAATTGGAGTTTCCGATAGAATGAATAAAAACTAGAGTATTTTTCTTAAACATTAATATTGGACTCTCATTAGGTGGAAAGTTAGGTTTCAGTTCCAGCTAGGCTTAGTTTTAGCATTAAGCAAATGGAAAATTTAGGGTCAAACTGGAAGTAACTCTTCAAATAACAAGTCAAGTTAGAATTAGGATGAATATGAAATAGGAAACTGATAATAATATTAGGATTAGGGTATGATTAATGTGAGGGTTAGCCTAAATGTTCCAGTTAGGATTCAGGTTAGAAAAATGGCAAGATATTGAGTAAAACTACAAACTAGTTTAAAAAAGATGAGTTGAAACAAAGATTGGAGGAATAAAATCTAATGTATTTGTGTGGGTTTTTGAATCCAAAGGCAATCGGTTCTAGGGTTAGGGTTATTTTTCTAATTGATGAACTAATGAATTAAAGGCACAATTATTTCATTCTTACAAATCAAGACACTCATGATTTTGAGAACAAACAATTTTCTGCATGAAAATATGTCTTGTAACCAGGATTAAATAATAATGAACAGGGTGTCATTTATTAAAATTAGGTAAGTTGATGATACATCCAAACACATAGGATAGTAACTCAGTCATGTTACTGGGAAAACATATATTCTACTTGCTCTAACTGGGAAATATGTGTGTGTATGTGTGTGGGAGGATGGGGGTGTGTGTCCCCCCACAGGTTTTCAACTCAGGCATGAGTCCTTTTGTCAGCTTAGTCTGTGCAAAGATGGCACTAAACCACATAACCACAGGTCTTCTTCTGTCTTTTTAGTAGTTAATTTGAGATAGAGATTTCATAGATTTTCCTGTCTGGACTTACTCTTCTTTTCCCCAGAAATCCTTGATTAGTGTTACTGTGGCTGCTACCACAAAGTGACAATTCATTAAACTGGGAGCAATATGGAAGTGCTTGTACAATATATAAAGTAACCAGTTCATTAATTTTGGAGAATCACATTAGATTGCCTTCAAACAAATTGTTTCTGATGAGTTTATCTGAAGCCCAAAGCATAATCAAAACCTACTAGCTACAATGTATGAAGTAGCATATATTTATTGTGTAGAATATGTACAATGAATTACATCCTGAATCAAAAGTCTTTCTTGGTTTGCTACTTAAAAACAAGTCAGAAATAGAGTGTCATTTAAATGAAGTCCAGACTGGAGGCCTGTAGTGAGCAGGAGAGCATCTGCTCAGTGAGCACAATGCATGGAGCCCAACCCCCAGGACCATAAAGGAAGAAATAGAAGAAAGTGAAAGTGTAGGAGAAAAAGGAAAGGAAAGGAAGAGGAAGGGGCAAGAGAAGAGGAAGGGCATAGCAGGAGGAAGAAGAAAAGGTACAGGGAGAAAGTAGAGGGGAAGAGAGAAGGAAGAGGGAAACAGGACCCTGGGGGAAAGAGCAGGAGAGGAGACAGGAAGAGGAAGATAAATGCAATATAACAACAATAATTCTTGGAAAACATTTTGCATAAGTGATCTGCAGGATTATTTTCTAATCAGAGAGAGAGATACCACAATGACAATATGGGTGATACCTGTTGCTCGGTCATTTTATTCTTTTTCTCCAGTGAGGAAATCAAAAGAAATCTTGAGTTTGGTATTTTACAGATACACTTCAGGATTTCTTTTTCATGAATCAAACATGGGAAAGAACTAGATGCAATCACCCTTAATTTAAAAAGGAATAGAAGCTATATTTATTTGCATTACTGTGTATGAAGAAATTCTGGAGATTTCTGGCTAATTCAGAGGGCCTCATGCCAAAATATAGGGCAAGAGGATAGTAAAACTGTTTTTAAAGTGTAATAGGTTATAATTGATGCAAAGTTTTCCTGGATGTCTTTCCTTTTTATTTCTTTTTGCCAGTTGTTCAGTGCTGCTGCAAGGCTGCCTTTTCAAGTCACCACATGAGGATGTGAGGGCGATCTGGCCGCGACATCTGTCACCCCATTGATTGCCAGGTTTGACTGGGCTGATTTGGCTGGGTAGGCAGGTATCACTTCCTCACAACTCCCTGTGCGTCCCTCCCGAAGCTGCGAGCTTGGTCGAAGAGGACGACCATCCCCGATAGAGGAGGAACTTTTCAGACCACAAGAGAATAAACTTAGAATTAAACAGCTAAAGCAACAAAAGGTCAAACCCATGATGAGTGAACAACACACTGCTTTCTGACCAGTGGGGCACTGAAGAGATTAGAATGGAAATCTGAAAGTTTCTGGAATATAACAAAAATGAACACACAAAATATCAGCTCTTCTGGGACATATTAAATGCAGTTCTTAGTGGAAAATTTATAGCTTTGAATGCCTACATCAAGCAATTGGGGAAATCTCAAATCAGTATTTTAATTATGTACCTCAAGCTCCTTGAAAAAAGGAACAAGGCCAAAGCCAAGTAGACAGAAACAAATTAAAAAATTAAATCAAAAGACAAAGATCAACAAAACAGAGCTGGTTCTTTCAATAAATTAACAGACTTGACAGACCCTTACCAAAGCTGTCTAAAAAGAGACCTTATGTAGATAGAAAGATAAGTAGAAAACACACCGATTGGGAGAAGATCTTCAGTTGCTCTGCAACACACAATGGCCTCATATCTCAAATATTCTTAGAAGCACAAAAGTTAACCCTCCCCAAAAAACAAATCCTTAAAGAAACTACAACCCTCATAATATAAGGGGGCTTAAGATTTAAAGAGAGACCTCTCTGAAGAAGAAATATGAATGACCAATGGACACATGAAGAAATATGGAACATTTCTGGCCATAAAAGAAGTACAAATCAAAGCAATATTGAAATTCCACGTTACCCCAGTTAGAAGGACCATTATGAAGAAAATTAATAATAACAGATGCTGGGCTGGTGGGGAATGGGGCCAAAAAGGAACATTACTGGCCTGGTGGGGAATGTGGCCAAAAAGGAACATTACTGCACTATTGGTGAAAATGTAAACTTCTTCAAATACTCTGTAAAGAAGTACAGAGGTTCCTCAATAGAGTTCTCCTATCACCCAGCAATGATGGATCAAGAAAATGTCGTATATATTCACAACAAAACTCTGTGCTTCCATCAGATGAATGGCATTGCCCCATTTGTAAGGAAATGGAATAATTTGGAAACATAACAAGTCAAACAAGCCAGACACAAAAAAGTCATAGGCTACATATTTTCACTCATTTGGAAAAACTAGAATATATCTAGGATATTCACAATAGCTCAATAGCAATATACATATCACCATATAAAATGATGCTTAAACAAATGAACTCCAAGAAATGGATACAAGATGATGGTACAGTGAACTGTTTTTAGTTGTTTCTATTTAGATTTACCCTTTGGTTTATTCCCTGTAGTCTCTGTTTTTGATTTATGTACCCTTTGTCTTATATATGTTAATCTGATTTGGGGAAGGGAAGGGAAATCACAGAAATGGTGGGACAAAGATTAACCAAAGCAACAATGATATACACTAGACCTTATGTTACAAATGAACTTTACAACTTGTGGGAGTGGGATGTCAGGTTTTGGGGAAGCAGGCAAAAATGATCAAGGGGTAACACTGTTAAAAATGTACTCATTATTTATGTACTTGTAACCCACCCCTCTGTATATCACCTTCATAATAAAAAATACCCAAAGCAATAAGAGAACTCATCCAAATAGAGAAAATTAAAGACAAAAATGAGACCAAAGAACAGATATAAGCAAAAATGAGAATGATATAAGAGAGAACTTTGAAAACCTTATGCCAATCTCCTGGAGAATCCTGGAGAAATTGATGCTTTCCTATACTCGATCTGAACCAAGGAGTAACACATAAGAAGAAATGAAAATGAAATGTCAATAAACCACATCCCATTCAAGAAAAATCTAGGACTCAATGAATGTACCATGAAATTAAGGCCTGGAAAGAACTTACAATACACAGATCTAAGTCTTTAATGGAATAGAAAGGGAAATGGAATTATCAAACACATTCTATGAAGCTAGATTTATACTCTTCGCCAAATCACATAGGGACTCACCAAAAAAAGAAAACTATGAACCCAACTCTTTGACAAGCAATGATGCAGAACTTCTTAATAAAATTCTCACCAACCAATTTCAGCACTAACAGAAAAGTTATATTGTATAATCAAATAGGATTCATCCTAAGATACAATTGGATTCAGTATACTTGTCAATAAACATCATAAAAACCATCAGCAGAAGAAGGGACAAGAAACACATGATTGTCTGTAGGGATGTAGAAATAGCTTTTAACAAGCTCCAATACAACTTTATGATTGAAAGGTCTGAGAAGCTAGAAATACATGGAACATTACTCAATATAATACATAGTATGTATATGGCAGAGATAATTAGCATTTACCTAATGGTGGAAGCATGAAGACATTAAAATCAGGAATGAGAAAAGGATGGGCATTTTCTCTACTACTCTTCAATATGGTAGTGGAATTTATAGCAAGAGCAATAGGCAAGAGAAAAACATAAGTATTCAAATGATTTTTTTCCTTTCTTGTAATTGTTTCTAACATATTTATAAGACGATTTATTTGTTGCTTTGTATGTCCCTCCCCCATGGTATAACCCATGCTTTAACAGTATTTGATGTTGGTATAATTTGTGGAGGGGAAGGGAAAAAAGAAATCGTTTAACTAGGGATACAGGTGGACCCATTTCAAAATGAGATGTACAAGTCGTTATGTCAAAAAACGAATTTTACAACTTTGGTGGGGGGTGGGGTGAGGTTTGGGTGGGGTGGGGGGAGTATGGGAAGGTATGGGAAGGGGAAACAAAGAGGAGGCAACAATGCTTGATAAGAAATGTGCATGTTATCTTGCCCATGTAATTGTAACTCTTCTGTACGGTATTCTCACAATAAAAATATAAATAAGTAAATAAAAAGAAAAACATAAAGGGGATCCAAATAGGGAAGAAGTAAACCTATCCCATTTTACAGATGAAATGATACTGCATTTAAAGGACCCGATAACTTATTTCAACAATCTCCAATGAGTTAATTGCTTTCAGAAATATTCGTTTGTGCCAAGAAATACAGATATCCTTTGATTTTAATTACAGTCGGATATTAGGACTCCCACAGAAACCTAAATCAGAGGATGCTAATTAATCTGATAAAATGCATAATAAAATTTTATAATTAATATAACATGAAGAATTTAATATTAATAACATTAAAAATAATTGTATTCACATTATATAACGTATTGAAATCCTTTAGTTTCATCCATTTTTAGAATATAACTAAATGTAAATTGTTTGCAAATGTTATTTGATGATGTATAAAAAATGAGAAAAAGATTTGCATACATATTACTACAGATGCAAACAGATTCAAATGGTTATTTATGATCCTTCATTTGTTGGTTTCATTCATGCATGGAGAACATGCAAAGAAGTGAAAATTGCAAACTTGACTTTACTAAAGGATTAATTACATGGAAGTTATGTTGGGCTAAATAGATTTTATGAATTAAATTGTTTTGACCCATCCTTTCTCCCTCCCTTCCTTCCTTCCTTCTTTGCTCCCTCCTTCCTTCCCTCCATCCCTACCTCTCTCTCTCTTTCTCTCCTTTTTTTCTTTCTCTCCTTTCTTTCTCTCTTTCTTTCTTTCTTTCTTTCTTTCTTTCTTTCTTTCTTCTTTCGTCCTATATTCCTCACTTCCTTTTACTCAGAATATCTCTATGGCTATAGAAAAATCCCAACTGTTGTACTCTAAGGTGTTATGAGTAATTATAAACAATAACTAGATTAATATTAATTTTAATAACCTATGTTATATCTTAACACAAATTATACTAAAAACAACTTCTCAAATGTTCCAAGATATGTAAAAAATATTACTTTTCATGATATTGTTTATTTCTTCAAACTAAAATAAGCATTTAGACATAATATTGTGTGTGTGTGTGTGTGTGTGTGTGTGTGTGTGTGTGTGTGTGTTTGTGTTGTTCTTGTGATTTTAACCCAAGAACTATCTCTTAGTTGTTGTTGTTTTTTTCCTCAAGGATATTGCTCTATCATTTGAGTCACCATTGTATTTCTGGCTTTGTATGTGTGTATGTTTGTGTGTGTGTGTTGTGATGTGTGTGTTTGATTAATTGAGATGTGTCTCATAAACTTTCTTGGTAAGGCTGACTTTGAACCCCATCTTCCTGAGTAGCGAGAATAACAAGCTTGAGACATCTATATTTAGCACAGATTTAATATATGTAAGAATAAACTAAATTGTATTATTTGAATTCTAGAGGCTCAATTTAACAAATTAACATTTAGATATTTATTGTTATTAAACCTGAACTTGCATTGTAAAAAATATTTTTCATTTTTATGAAAAAATATGCACTCAAAGGTTTAAATGACAGAATCTTTAAACAAATTGAAATATTCTAATATTCAAAAGCAAAAAAGGAATTGTTAATCAAATTTCTCATGTTAGCTAAAAACAAAAGGCTCTGTAAGGCTGAATGAAGCAATTTTTCATTAAATTAAATATTATATACTGTGGTCACATGAATTTATCTTCTTTTAAACCTAATCTTTTTTAGGTTTTGTAGATTCATACATTTTGTGAGTATATAAATATCTTTCTTACTAGTCATGTATTTCTGAGGTTTGATTACCAAGTCATTTCAGAGAAACTCTGAATTTCATGTATTTTATGTCAACAGTGATTTTTAGAAATGGAATCAACCTCAGTATAAGATAACTAAATCAAGGTATTTAATCACTTATCCAATTATTCCTATAGACTTGAAGATAACTAATTTTTAAATGGTAGGAAATTCATATTATACCTATTCTTTAAAGAATAATTCTGATAAATGATCGTGATAGTATTTATTTTTCCTTCAACTTGAAGTAAAGAACCTCACTATTGATGACAAATACTTGAATGGAAATGCCATAAAATTATGAAAAATTCAAGTCATTATGAGTTAGATGAAATAGTCATTTTTGAAGGTCACAAAATGAAATCTCTAGGAGCTTCCTTATCTATTAAATAAAATGTATTTGAGCTCAAAATATTTCCTTCATCTCTCCAGCAATGGTATAAGCAAACCACCTCTATGCCAAATAGCATCTCTCATATTTAGGAACAGAAGATATCACAATTGTATAGAAAGATCTACCCAGAAATTAAATCTGAAATAATAAAGGATTGGGATTAATAATTAGGTTTCACTATATTGCCATAAAGAGGTGAAACCTTTCAAGTGGGCATAGTTATAGAGATTAGGTCACTGAGAACTTGTGATCAAAGAAGGTTTAAGATCAAAGTCCTTTCTTTCTCTTCCTTCGTTTACTTCTCTGTCTCCTTCTACTTTTCCTTCTTCCTCTCCTTCTTCCCCTCCTCCCCTTTCTCCCTATCCCATTCCTATTCTGCCTTTTCTGTACTTCCTCGCTTCCTTGAATACACGTACTCCATCACATGTTCCTGATATGGGGTACTGTACCACCACCAACCAAAAGCAATGAGGATAAGAAATGTAAATTGAAATGTATAAAATCAGAAACCAAGATTAATCTTTCCTCCTTTGAAGTTAATTTTATAAAGTATTTTGTAATATTAATAGGAGACTGATACAGCATGTTCTCATTTATTATAATGGATAAGATTTACTGGAAATAAATCTGGCCAACATTGTCCTAATGAAATAATTGATTAAATTAATATTATATTTGGACAAATCTACTTTAAAATATCAGATATACTTCAATAAGAGGCAAAAAATGTGTTCAGTGGGAGAGAGTAGAGGCGAAGCTAGAGGCTAAACAAGCTCTCACATAGAAAGCAGTTTTACTGTTCCAGTGAACAGTCCTCGGCTACAGAATCACACCAAGTGTCCCATCACAGTACAGAGAGTTTGGCCAGAGAAGGAAAATCCAGGCAAGGAGACAGATCAGAGCACTTGCTGGTAGCCACGGTTGTGGCGGCTGTGGCAGCAGTGGCAACTGCCATAGCCGCCATACCTATGAAACAGAGTCCAGGATAAAGATGCCAGACACAGCGGGACAGCAGATTCAACTCAACACCAGTAAGAACTGACAAGGAGCAGATATCTTCATACTGCAGATCACAAACCAGAGATGGCCCAGGAACGAAGACTCTAACATGACTAGAACGCTGACATCCTCACTCCTTCTCAGGGAACTGAGGAGGTAAGACCCACCAGAGAGCTCCAAATTTGATACTGACAAAGGCCCATTTGAACAGCTATCTCCAACTCAGGACTTGGAAGAAAACAAGACCCATTTAGGAGGTAACAGGAACCTGACTTGCCAGGATCAATTCCACCCAAGAGAAGTCACCCAGCCCAGGCAAAGAAGCCCCACCCTTGGAGGAGTGACTTTCTTCACTGGGTAAACAGAGCCAGAGGCTGCCCCTCCCTACAGCAGCTGAGACAATCAATTGAAATTCAGTAAACATAAACCCTGAGAATGGCTCCAGGCTGGGCTGTGTGTGTCTCAGGAGCTAGCACCTCAGGGAAAATCTACTGTTTGCTGAAAGGCCTCAACCCTACCCAGAACCTAACCTCATTACAGCATCTCAAAATTAGAAGAAACAGCCATCTCCCTCTTTTGTGATTCTCAAAGCAGATCTCCTTCCTACTGAACTATCCTGGGAGGAGGATCACAAAATTCTGGGTAATGGCGAGCAATTTTCTGCCTGCTCAAACAAACTGACTTAAGCAACTAATAAAGCCACAGGAAAAACAAACACCACAAGCAGACCAGAGACTCCACCAAGAGACTGGTTATGGACACAGGGGAAATAGAGTATCTTCACATTCTACCCCCCCAAAAAAAAAATCAAAGAACTCTTTTTTGTACCATTCTTAAATTTTAATTTTTTAAAAATAATATTTTCTATTAATTTTTTTCTTCTCATCATTATTATTTTAGGTGTAAATGTGTGTGTGTGTGCTTTAAAAAAAAATCTCTTCTGACCTTTTGGTCCTTATTTTTTTATTCTTTTTTTTTATTTTTTTCCCTTTCTTTTTTGTGAGACTTAATTGCTATTCTGATCATCCCCAGATATTTACCCATCGTCGAATATTAGACCTTATGCCCCGTTGTTTACATACTTAATCCAGAAATTTATTATTCAGTTCACAACCACTTAGGTTAAAATTCTTTAAGAGCAGTATTATGTCTCTTTATACCTATATAAATTTCAAGTAACTACTTTTAAGAATTTTTATTTTTTAGTTTTTTATGTCTCCTTTCTATCCCTCCTTTCCTCTCATCCTATCCTTTTCTTCTCTCAATATAGTCTTTAAACACATAATTTTTAAGTGTTTCACTTTTTAAATTTTTGTATTTCCATTTTTTCTTTTTTTTCCTTAATCACGCTTCTATCATTCTGTCTAATCCATTTCCCTCTCTAAGATTAGAACTTGGTTAAATTCACTATCCATTTACTTCTCCAAATCCCTCTAATCCTATTTTTGCCCACATTTCTTACTAAAATAAATAACTTGTGGTTTGCCAAATTCTTCTTTGCTGTTCTTAGCTCATTAAGCCATAGTTTTTTGATGTTGAATAGATTGTATCTGTTGAACTAGATTGTATCTGCTGACTTTTGTCTGTGTAACTACAGAACTTTGATGATGCTTGCCTTAAAATTTTCTTCTAGCAAAAAATTGGTGTTACTTTCATACCAAATAGGCATAACAAGCAGGAAAAGCACAAGGAAAATGGCAAGTCCAGGTATCTGAATTCCCAATCATGAAAATCAGTTGACAGCATAGTTAATGAATAATCCAGAAGAGAGTTCCCAAAAATCTCCACAAACACTACTGGTAAACATGATGAATGAAAAGACTGAAAACCTGCAAAGGATTCAATGTGAGCATGATAGGGAGAGAGAGGGAAACCAAAGATTAATACTGGAATCTCATGAGAGTGAGGAAGCTACTCAAAGATTGATACAGGAATTGCGTGAGCAGGTTGACAACAGTCAAAAAGAAATAAAGGAATTGTGTGAGCAGACTGAGAACAGTCAAAGAGAACTACAGGAATTGCATGAACATGAGGAAGCTAATCAAAGAGTAATACAGGACATGGGAGAGTGGGATGACAATAGAAAAAGATCAACAGAAGCATTCATGGAATCCATAAACAGAATGCTGAAAGAATTCAGGGAGACCACAAAGGGAATACTGAATGGAGCCCAATGGAAAGAATGTGTGTCCAGGAAAAACATAACCAGTCAACCAATTAATTTGAGAATAAACACTGAACCCCAAATTAAGGAGGTAAAGAAGTTCATACAAGGTCTAAGACAAAGCTCCAACAAAGAATTTGAAGCCATCAGAGCTGACCAATTAGAAGGAAAAGAAATAAAAAACAAAGTAGAAAGTCTCGACAGTAGGTTAGACCATGCGGAGGAGCAAATCTGAGGAATTGAGGACAGCCAGGTTATTACAGAGAAAGAATATAAACTATCCAAGGGAAATCCAAGAAATATGATAGATCTATTCAACACTTGGGAGACACTCTCAGAAGGCCTAATCTGAGGATAATGTGTGTAGAGGAGCACCTAGAGACAGAATTTCTTTTTTGGGTCCATTTGTGGGACCTGAACTGTGGGCCTGGGCGATGTCCCTCAGCTCTTCAGCTCAAGGCTAGCGCTCTACCACTTGAGCCACAGCACCACTTCCGGCTTTTTTTCTTTTTTCTTATATGGTGCTGAGGAATCAAACCCAGGGCCTCATGCATGCAAGGCCATAGCTCTACCACTGAGCTACCTTCCCAGCTCCCAGAGACAGAATTTAATGGTCTAGGAAATTTGGTTAACATGGTCATAGCAAAGAACTTCCCAAACATGCAAAAAGACAGGTCTATTCAGATACAAGAAACTTTTTTTTTTTGTCGGTCGTGGGGCTTGAACTCTGGGCCTGGGCGCTGTCCCTCAGCTCTTCAGCTCAAGGCGAGCGCTCTACCACTTGAGCTACAGCGCCACTTCCGGTTTTCTGGTGGTTTATTAGAGATAGGAGTCTCACGGTCTCTCCTGCCGGGGCTGGCTTTGAACCGCGATCCTCAGATCTCAGCCTCCGGAGTAGCTAGGATTACAGGCGTGAGCCACCAGCGCCCGGCCACAAGAAACTTTTAGAACCCCAAATAGACCCAACTAAGACAGGATATCTCACTCGTACATTATAATCCACACAGGATCAATTCCAAGGAAAAAAATCCTTAAAACTGTCAAGTAGAATAGATCAACTACTTACAAAGGGAAACCAATTAGCATCACCTCAGATTTCTCAGCAGAGACAATTAAAGTAAGAAGAGCCTGGAATGATGTAGGCCATGTCCTAAAGATGAACAACTATCAATCAAGCATACTGTACCCAGCTAAGCTCTCCTTCATAACCGAAGGTCAAATAAAAACCTTCCATAGCAAAGAAAAACTGAAACAATTTATCTCCAACAAACCAGCCCAGTGAAAGATACAAAACGATGTCCTACACATAGAAAACCAAAAGACCACAATAAAGACCAAGAACCTGCCCCCAAACTGAGAATCCAAGAACTATAGGAAGAATCTAGTTGCTCCAGCACCCAAAGTAGATAACATTGCAGGAACTCCCAAACACCTCTCAGTCCTAACACTCAACATTAACGGACTTAACTCTCCAATTAAGTGATAGACTGTATATTTGAGTTAAAAAGCAAGATCCTTCTATCTGCGGCCTTCAGGAGTCACAACTTGCTCATACAAACAAACACATTTTGAAAGTGAAAGGTTAGAATAAATTCTACCAAGCAAATGGCCCCATAAAGAGGCTTGCGTGGCAATCCTAATATCAGATAAACTAGACTTCAAATTACAATTAGTGAGAAGACATAAAGAAGGTTGCTACATACTAATTAATGGATCTCCCCTTCAAGAGGATATTACAATCCTAAATCTCTATTTGGCAAACAACGGATCACCCAGATTTATCCAAGAAACACTACTTTCCCTCAAAGCTCACATATATCCAAAGACATAAATTGTTGAAGAATTTAAGTCACCACTATACCCACAAGACAGATGAAGTCAGCAAAACTTAACAGAGAAACTGCAGATCTAAACAACTGCATGGATCAACTAGATTTAACAGACATCTACAGAATATTTCCCCCAGCAGCATCAGAATACACGTTTTTCTCAGCCTCACATGGAACAGTTTTCAAAATAGACCCCATTTTAGGGCATGAAGCAAGCTTGTCCAAATTCAGAAATATTGACGTTTTACCATGCATTCTCTCAGACCACAAGGAATAAACTTAGAACTCAACACCAAACGCCACCAAAAAAAGTCCTGTAACATATAGAGGCTGAACAACATACTGTTGAATCAACAGTGTGTCATGGAAGAGATTAGAAAGTAAATTCAAATGTTCATGATAATCAACAAAAATGAAAACACAAATTACCAGCACTTCTGGGAAAGAGCAAAGACAGTACTCAGAGGCAAGTTTGTTGCTCTGAGTTCCTACATCAACAAATTGGAGAGATCTGAAACCAACAATTTTATAAGATATTTGAACCTCCTTGAAAAAGAGCAACAAGATAAACCCCAACCAAGTAGATGGAAACAAATACTTAAAATTAAATAGGAATTAAACGAATTAGCATTTTTAAAAAGTCCATAGAAAGAATCCACAAAACAAAGAGTTGGTTCTTGGAAAAAATTAAGTAAACTGAAAGACCGTTAGCAAATCTTATCAGAACAAGAAGAGAACACACCCAAACAAATAAATTCAGAGATGAGAATGGAAACATCGCCACAGAAACAACAAGATTCAGAACATTATAAGGGAATGCTTCTCAAACCTTTATATTAATAAGTTTGAGAACTTGGCATAAATGGACCTTTTCCTAGCAAATATGGACATGCCAAAAATAAACTAAAATGAGATAAACCATCTTAACAGGCCCATATCAAGGATTGAAATAGAAACAGCAATAAGAGACCTCCTATCGAAGAAAAGCCCAGGACCAGATGGATTTACAGCGGAATTCTACAAGTCCTTCAAAGCAGAGCACAAACCAATAATCCTCCAACTCTTCAATGAAATTGAAAGGGAAAATTCACTACAGAACTCATTCTATGAATCCATAATAACCCTTATTCCACAAACAGGCAGGGACTGATTAAATAAAGAGAACTATAGACTCATTTCTCTGATGAATATTGACGCAAAACTTCTCCACAAAATTTTGGTCAATGAACTTCAAAAATTCATCCAAAAAATCATACATCACATTCTAACAGGTTTCATTTCAGGGATGCAAAGCTGGTTCAATATACACAATCAATTAATATAACTCATCACATCAACAAACAGCAAGGATAAGAACCACATGGTTATCTCAACAGATGCAGAAAAAGCATTTGACAAGATGCATCAAACCCTTTATGATGATGGGTCTGAAAAAATTAGGAATCCAGGAAACATTACTCAATACAATAAAAGCTGTATATGACAAACCTACAGCCAGCATTATACTTAATGGTGGAAAAATAAAGCCATTTCCTCTTAACTCAGGAATGAGACAAGGATGTCCATTCTCTCCACTTCTCTTCAACTTAGTATAAGAATGCCTAGCTACTGCAATAAGACAAGATGGAAATACAAAGGGGTTCCAAATAGGGAAAGATGAAGTAAACCTCTTTGCAGATGACATGATTTTCTATTTAAAAATCCCACAGCCTCCGCTTCCAAATTACTGAAGCTGATTCAAAACTTTGGCAAAGAAGCAGGGTATAAAATTAACCCTCAATAAGTAATGGCTTATCTGTATGACAACACTGAGTAAAGCGTGGGTGAATTCAGGAAGGCAACTCCATTCAAAATAGCCACACAAAATATAAAATACGTAGAAATTTACTTAATCAAAGAAGTGAAGAATCTTTATGACGGAAACTTTAAAAACCTGAAAAAGGAAATCAAAACACAACTTAGGAAGTGGAAAAACCTCCCATGCTCCTGGATTGGAAGGATCAACATCTTGAAAATGGCAATACCTCCCAAGGCTATATACAAATTTAATGCGATACCTATCAAAATTCCAACATTATTTTTCCACGAAATAGAAAAGGAAATCCAAAAATTCATATGGAACAATAAAAGACTCCGAATAACTAAAACGATCCTCAACAGAAAGATCACTGCAGGAGGAATATCAATACCAAATTTCATACACTACTACAAAGCCATAGTAATCAAAACAGCTTGGTACTGACACAAGAACAGACCTCAGGACCAATGGAATAGATTTGAAAAATCAGAAAGGAACTCACAGACCTATAGCCACTTAATCCTAGGTAATGGAGCTAAAAAACTAGAATGGAAGAAAGACAGTCTCTTCAGTAAATGGTGCTGGCAAAATTGGTTAACTACTTGTAAAAAGCTAAAGCTAGATCCTTATATATCACCCTGCAGCAGAATCAGCTACAAATGGTTCAAAGACCTCGGGGTCAACGCAGAAACTCTGAAAACATTACAGGACAGAATAGGAGCTATCCTTGGTCTCTTGGCACAGGCCGAAATTTTCTTAATAGATACCCAGAAACACAACAATTAAAATAAATGTTGGACAAATGGGATTGCATGAAATTGCACAGCTTCTGCATGGCAAAGAACCTAGCTGGCAAGATCAAGAGAAAGCCCACGGATTGGTAGAAGATCTTCACTGGCCATACAACGGACAAGGTTTTCATATCTAAAATATACTTGGAACTCAAAAAATTGAATTCCCCAACAACAAATCTTCAAAGAAACAACTGCCCAATAAATAAGTGAGCTAAAGTCATTTTTTTTTCTTTTTTTAAAATTGGTTTTTCTTGTGAAAATACTGTAAAGAGGGTTACAGTTAAATGAACAAGGTAATGAGTACATTTCTCTTTTTTTTTTTTGGTTATTATATTCTTTCTTTCTTTTTGTTGTGAGAATACCGTACAGAGGATTTACAACTACATGGGCAAGATAACAGTACCTTTCTTATCAAGCATTGTTGCCTCCTGTTTGTTTCCCCTTCCCATCCATTCCCATAGACCTCCTACCTCCCCTAACCCGATCTTTACTCTGCCCCAACTCCCCCCCGCCAAAGTTGTAAAGTTCGTTTTCTGACATAACCACTAATGTCTCTCCCTCACAGTATAACCCCTGCTTTCACTATATTTTATGTTGGTATAATTTGTGGAGGGGAAGGACAAAAACTATCGAGCTAAAGTCTTAAAGAGAAACCTCTGAAGAGGAAAGAAGGATGGCAAATAGACACATGAAGAAATACTCAACTTCCCTAGCCATAAAAGAAATGCAAACCAAAACAACATTGAGATACCACCTCACCCAGTTAGAATGGCTATATCAAGAACTCTAATAAGAACAGATGCTTCAGGGGATGTGGAGAGAAGGGAACCTTGCTGCTTTCTTGGTGGGAGTGTAAACTTGTTCAACCACTTTGGAAAGTAGTATGGAGGTTCCTCAAAAGACTCCACATAGAGCTCACCTATGACCCAGCAATCTTACTTTTGGGCATTTGCCCAAATGTTCACAAACAAAGCTGTAAGCACAACAATGTTTATCGCAGATTTATTTACCAAAGATAATATATGGAACCAACCCAGATGCCCCTCAGTAGATGAATGGATCAAGAAAACGTGATATATATAAAAAATGGAATTCTATGCCCCCATCAGAAAGAATGACATTGCCCCATTTGTTAGGAAGTGGAAAGACTTGGAAAAAATTAAATTAAGTGAAGTAATCCGGGCCCAAAGAAATGTAAGTCCCATGGTTTCCCTTATTTGCAGTAACTAATTTATGTCTGAGAACAGCAGAAATGGTCAGTTAAGTTGCTGTTAGGCGAAATGAACCCCAAGATAAGGATTCATTTTTTTTTCTTTCTTGTGATTGTTCCTAACATACCTATAAGATGATTTCTTTGTTGCTTTGTATATCCATCTCCCTCGGTATATCCCATGTTTTCACTGTATTTGATGTTGGTATAATTTGTGGAGGTGAGGGAAAACAGAGATTGTTTAAATAGGGATACAGATGGACCCATTGGAACAATGAGATGTACAAGATTTTATTTCAAAAACTGAAATGTACAACTTTGCTGGGGGGGTGAGGAGGAGAAGGGAAGTTTTGGGAAGGGGAAACAAAGGAGGAGGCAACAATGCTTGATAAGAAATGTACTCATTACCTTGCCTATGTAATTGTAACCCCTATGTAAGGTACTTTCACAATTTAAAAAAAAAGAGACAAAAAAATCACCTGTATGGTTTCCTATGAAAAGAAAGCAGAATACAATCTGTTCCTCAAGGAAATTTATCCATAACTCGCAGTAATACCACTTTCATAAATGATGTAAGAAGACTGAAGAACAAATTTCAACTCAAACTGCCTGATATAAAATTTACTTTGTCCCCTGTAAACAACCTTTCAATTCTATGTCTTGTTCCCAAAATGATTCGTATTTTATTCTTATCATATTTTTTAATTAACTTTAAGTAGTTGAATGGGAATTGCTATTTGACAAAGTCGTTTATGAATAGTGTAAAGTGAGTTTTTTTTTTCTTTTTTCACTCCTGAGGTTTGAACTCTAGGTCTGGGCGTTGTCCCTGAGCTCCTTTTGATGAACACTAGAACTCTATCACTTGAGGCACAGCAGCAATTTCAGATTTTTCTGATATTTAATTGGAGATAAGAATCTCACAGACTTTCCTGCCAGGGTTGGCTTCAAACCTTCATCCTGAGCCTCCTGAGTATATAGGAAAACAAGCATGAGCCTCTAGTGCCCGGCTTAATACAATGCATCTTTTTTATTTTTGGCTAATCCTGGGGCTTGAACTCAGGGCCTTGGCAATGTCCTTGCAATTCTTTTCCTCATGCTAGCACTGTGCGACTTGTGTCATAGTGCCAATTCCAGCTTTTTTTGTTTATGTAGTACTGAGGAATCAGACCCAGGGCTTCATACATGCAAAGCAAACAATCTACCACTAAGACACATTTCATGGATAATACAATGCACCTTGAGGTTCATTATTCCTCATTCCTCTCAATCCTATTTCATCCCTCAATTTACATAATTTTGTAGAATATTCACTGGCTAGCAATGTCAAACATAGTCACTCAGAGGATATGTTACAGATAATATCTTATTCATCAACATACTAAAATCATTTATTACAGAATTCTCTGATTTTAAATTCTAAATTATCACTCAGGTTCACCCACTGCTATTCTAAAATTTTTCCTAAGGTTAATGTAAATGCAATCTGCAATTCTTTGATAAAGTACAATAATTCATAGAATTTCTAAGAGTTGGACTATGAACATCACCTTCAGTTCTAGAACATTTTATCATCACTGCCTTCTCAAAATACTCCAATATTTAGTAGTAGTCACTTCCTGTCATCATTTGAAAATACCCTCCACTTGACCAAGCATTACTTCATAATCTACCACTAGAGATGTGCCAATTTAAAAAGCTCTTATAATTAGAAAATGTAGTCTAGGGCTGGGAAGAATGCTCAGTGGTAGAGCACTTGCCTTGCATGCATGAGGCCCTGGGTTCGATTCCTCAGCACCACATAAGCAAAAAGAAAAAAGCTGAAAGTGGCGCTGTGGCTCAAGTAGTCGAGCGCTAGACTTGAGCTGAAGAGCTGAGGGACAGCGCCCAGGCCAGAGTTCAGGCCCCACGACTGGACCCCACGCCCCAAAAAAGTACTTGTTAGATTCTTATCTCTAATTAACCACTAAAAACGGGAAATAGCTCTGTGCCTCAAGTTGTAGAATGCTGGCTTTGAGCACAAAAAAGCTTAACGATAATGCACAGGCCTTGCAAACAAAAACAACAACAACAACAACAAAATATATCACATTAATTTCACAAAAGCACCTTTTAACTGCTGTGAACATTTCTTAGAGACATGAATATATGCCCCTGAAAAATGTTGAGTAAAAAGTTTAGAATATTTACGTTTATGTTAAAGACATTACTATTTAGTTTGTTTAAGATATTAAGGTAATGATTAGGAATTAAGAATTATGGTAATACAATGGGACTGGTCTTTTATTCTATTTTACTATAGTAATAAAATGATACTTGTAATGATTATATAAAAATACTATTGTTTCGTATTTGAGTTATAATAAATAATAAACATTCTTAACTTATTTCCATAGGAAAAAATCATTTTCTTCATGGTATAAATTATTTTGTAATTTCAAAACAATTAAGAAAATTAGTCCAAGGCTGGTTTGCTCTCAGACTATATTTGTTTTCTTGTTCTAGTTTTTATATGTTGGTACAAATTAAAATTTAAAAAATTCAATGGATATTGGCATTCAGGAACAGATTCATAGGTACTAATATTGGAGTCGCTTAAGTGGAATTGTTTTATTTCATTTGATATTTTCACAAATAAATCAAGATGATTATGTATTTTGTTTCTTTTCACTGCTATTGGCTCTTACCTTGAGAATAATTTTTTTCCTAACAAAGTAGAGAAAAGCAATTGGATTGAGCAAGTAACATATGACTTTCATAAAATGCAGATGCATAGATTTGGGTCTCCTGTCATTTGCTAAAGGTTTCTTCCAGAAAAGGTTATCAATTACCTATAAGTGATGCATAATTCCTAGATATTACAGTTATCACATGCAATTTTTGATTGAGTTATCTCTGTATAAACTCAAAAACAAACAGACCAAAAAAACTCAATTTACACAGAAAATACATATTTGTTTTAAACGCTGTAGTTTACAAAGAATTTTTAGCCAACATTGTAAACATCTTTTTAAGTATTCTGCAATTTGTTGAAGTATTTTTAACAATAGTTTTCTTTTTTTGCTGACATGAAATTCCCATGCAATATATAATCTCCTTTTATTGTATACATTTTAGTGCTTCGGAAGTAAATTGTACAATAATAGGTTTTCCTAGCCTAATTTTAACAAACTTGCATTTCTTCAAATAGAAATGCTGTAAATTTTAGAACAGACATTAAAGTAGATATAAAATTCTGTTACAGGAATTTGTCCAGCATACGTCCTCTATAGTGTGTCTTTTCAAAATTTGTTTTTGGGGATTATTTCCAAGGTCTCACACATACTATTCAAGTGCATTGTCAATGAACTACATTCCCTGTCCAAACAAGTTTTTTACTTCTCTTTAATACATACATAGAAGTGTAATGGCTGGATCATCTACAATTCTCTTTGACATTTGGAAGACTTGAATCTTGCTTGCTAAAATGATCGCAGTATTATACAAATCATTCTCCTATGTAGAGGTTATCAATTTCTCCACAAATGCATTACTATATTTTGTGTCATCTTTTTATATTAGGGTCATAGTAGTGAGTTTTCTTTTTGAGGAGCTTATTTCATATGCTCCTCCTATTGAATGTTAATTTATATATGTTCTTTAAAGAATTATCCTATTCAGGAAAAATTTACATAGAATTAGAAGATATAAAAATACTTAAGATTCAGACTCATTGTAGCATTAACAATGTAGCATTAACAAATATGTTCCCTGTATCTGTTCGATATGTTTTAATTGGATATGTTTTAACTTTGGTTATAGTGTCCTTTGAATTATGAAAGGCTATCACTTGATATAATCCAGTTTATTCTTGCTTTTCTTTAGCCACTAATGCTTTCCAAGTCAAATTTTTAGAAACCTTTACTGATGCAATGTCATGAATTTTTACATTTATGTTTTATAGGTTTTCACATCTCACATTTAGTTTGATAATCATTTTTTTGTTTTAAATTTTTAGTATAACGATGGATGTAAGACAGGTGCCTGAGGCTAATAACTGTAATCCTAGCTACTGAGGAGTCTGAGATCTGAGGATCACAGTTTAAAGCCATCCCGGGCAGAAACGTCCATGAGAATCTTATATCCAATAAGCCACTAGAAAACCAGATCTGGTGCTGTGGCTCAAGCGGTAAGGCACTTGCGTTGAGGTGAAGAGCACACGGACAGCACCTAAGCCCAGAGTTCAAGCCCCATGAATGACAAAAAAACAAAACAAAACAAAAAAGGATTGAGGTAGTAGTCTAAGATCATTCTTTAAATCTTGAGAGACAATAGTGCAAATACACCAATTTTATATTCTATTTTTATTTCATAACGTCATAGGAGAGATTCCAAAATCTATTGACCATAAAACTAAGAATTTTTTTGACAAATCTGTTACATTCTTCTATGTGTCTGCTCTTATAGTAGAACTATTTTGTCTTCACTACTAAACATGGTAATAAGATTCAAAGCTAGTATGAAGGTTCAAGCTACACCATTTTACAAGATTGTTCTGATTGACCTTTGTTCCTTGAATTTACATACCAGTTTATTGAGCAGGTAGACCAATATTTTACAGAGATATCTAGATGTTTGATAGTCACTCATATTTTGTACCATGTACAAAACATGACCCCAGATATTATATATAGAAAAATGTCTTTAGAGAATATTTGAAACAACTAAAATTAATATAGGAATGAGTTAAGATTTAGATAATGCTGTAGCATAATAAATCTGAATGATAACAACTTGATCTGTACAACAGAGGAGAGTGACAGGGGAAGGAATGATGGACCATGTAGGAGCTTTATGTCATTGCTATTTTGTTTCAAAAAACAGAAAGAGTTCAGAGAAGAGAAGGAGAAAAATAAAGTGTCCTGAGTCAAGTTTCTTTTTAATCCATCTAATAGTTAGGACCAAAAGTCAGTGAAAATGGGAAAAAATAAAATAGAAAATGAAGCATTGTATATACCTGTTTCAATTTTAAGAATTTGTAATAGGAATATGATAATTAATTCCCAAAGAAATAAGAGAAAGAAGAGTTAAACTCTAAAGGGAAAAGGAATGAAGAGAGAAAAGAAGCAAAGTAAAACCTTTACCAATAACAAACACAAGAGTTTGGAAGAGGAAAGGCAGTGGGAATATTCTAAGTAACAATAAAAATTGCTAGCGTGGATAGAATAAGGATCACATTTTATCATTTATAATTTTGAAAAAACATACTAAGAATGAAAGTTTCAAAGTCATGATGTAAAACACTATTTGGATTATAATTAGGAAGCATAGCTCAGTGGTAAAACATTGGCCTAACATGTGTGAAGCAATGGTGTGATCTCCCAAACATTACAAAGTACACACAAAGCACACACATGCAAAAAACCACATAAACACACACATATACACCACATACGCACATTTGGAATATTGATATAATTATATTAAACGGAGGAAACTATCACAAATAGTAAAAGTGTGTTAATATATGAAATCATGGTATTGCATGTACTATTTACAAATTTAGTAGAAATAAAATAGTCACAATATACTTGGATTTTAATAGATTAAGTAAACTGAAAGTTAATAGAAGACATGAGAACCTTTGCAAATAAGTAGAAATAATAAACAATTTGAAACATGTATCCTTTTGACAAAAAATTGATGTTACTGGTATTTTAACTCGATTTAGAATATGATAGCTAGGTGCTCTATATAACACTAGCGATAGCTATATCTCTAATCATTTCACTCTGAATAGTTTTATAATAAGGTCACAGCATTTCTCAGTATCTCCCGAATTAGAAATCCCATTTACACTTCCCACCATAACTAGAAAATGGATGCCACAAATCACCATGCCGAGCTCAAACTTTTTTTTAATTGAAGTAAAAATATTTCCCAAAAGTGACCAAGTAATGAAGCCTTTCTTAATAAAGTATGTGCTTCTTGAAAATACAGTAAGTATTTGCTATCTGGACAAATATATTTGTAAGTGTAAGAAAATAAATTTATTTAAAATCATTAATCATATAAAAATTAAGAAAATTTTTAATAGTCACATATTAAATATTATAAAAGCAAAATATGTGTCTAAATATTTACATGTGTAAATATCATGCAAAAATAAATTAACTAATCCTCTGAAAAAAAGAATTATCCTAAAGAAACAAAAGAAAACATTTAATCCCAAAATTTGAAATTTAGAAAATAAAATGAAGTGTACACTTAATTAAGTGTAAACCCTCTGTATATCAGTTTTAAAATAAAAATGCATTAACAAAGAAAGCAAAAGACCCATGGATCAATAGCAACAGCAAAAGCATTAGTAGTTCTTGTTTTGAGTGTACAAAAAAAAATCGATGGAACAGATAACAATGTTCCTTCCCTAAGAAATGTACTCATTACCTTACCTTATTTATGTAACTGTAACCCCTGTGTACATTACCATTAAATTGAAATTAAAAATAAACCAAATAATATACCAATTAAGAATTCTTAGGAGCCATTGGTTAAAAACTTGTAAAAAACTGCCCTAAGTACCCATGGAATATATTTTGATGATACTATTTAAATATTTCAACCTGAGCAGAGAAGCAAAAAGTTTAAATACTGCTACAAAGTAAAGTAATAAATCAGAATATATTACTATTAATAATAATCATAAAATTAATTTATAGTGGTAGTCAAATATGTAAGAAATGAGGCAATATGCCATACATTTGAACTTAATAAGTTAGAAAGAATTTTCTAGGTATTTTTAAATTATCATAAGTTTAATTGAAACACTATTCTGTCACATCATATGATAATCAGATGAAGCTGATATTATAGCAAAGAACAGATTGTACTAAGTTCTTGAATGTTCAAGTATATACTTACTTTGTTTGTGGGAAATTGTGGGTATTTCAACTTAGGGTATATTTTTCTTGCTAGGCTGGTGTCATATCAGTGGTTAATTTTAGGATAGGTGTTACTTTCCACAGGAACATGCACCTGATCTGTCCTTTTAGCCTTCCCATCATCAATGGCATCAGAGATGAACACCAGCTTGTCTAGCCTGCTACCTTGACTGGCCTGGGTCCGCAGTCCTTCCAATCTTAGTAACTAGATAGTGAAGGATGGTGGAAATGATCCAATGCACCCAGCTATAGAGTGAGAAGGAATTCCACTAACCTTTTGGCCTGGGTTCTGTTCTCAAGCCTCCTAAGTAGTTAAGAGTATCAATGGGAGCCCTGGTGCCAAGCAGTAACAGTATTTTTAAAGCAATTAGACATATGACTTAGGCTTGTGATTACCTCAGGAAATGAATAAAAGAGCAGTAAAGCATAGAGGACATTTAGAATTTTAACTAGGTACTCAGAGGCTCAATAAGCTTAGCTAGCTACTCGGGAGTATGAGATCTGATGATCACTGTACAAAGCCAGTCCAATCATGAAAATACAAGCAATTATCTTAAAAAAAAAACAGAAGTGGCTGAAGTGGAAGACCACTATCCTTGGGTACAGAAGCTTAGTAATAGTTCTTAGGCACTATCAAGCTTCAAGAATGATGAATGCATGCATGAGCACATCCACATGTGTGTTTGCATACTCGAATAGACATGAACACACACACACACACACACACACACACACACACACACACACACACAGAGTATTTCAATGTGAAGTTCTTCATTCTTCTATTTTGCTGTACTTTATTTTCCTGTATTAGTTTACAAATTAACAAAATCAGGACCTATTTACATAAAATTCATCATGTTTCTCTAAAATCTACTCTTTTTGGAAGACTGCTTTTATTTGACCCAAAAGTAAATTAATCAGGAATTCAATTCATCACTCTGAATCTATAGTATTAGATGATTGTTTAGGTTCCTCCTAGCAATATGATTTTCTGAAATCCTGCATCAAGCAATATATTTCTTTCACTAAAAGAGAAGCCTCTGTCAAACAATTAATAATAGGTTTTTCTCTCCTGGCATGCATCTTTAGTTATATTATCTTCATATATTTCATGATCTGTCTGTGATGCCAAAGACTGCCGTGAAAGTAAAAACACCCTTCTCAGCGCTTAGCATTTGTATACCATTCATAGATATGAAGGTGTTTAAATGTTACTGAAATTGCTTTGGAATAAATAATGTTCACCCTGACTATCTTGAGAAAGAAGAATTGGTTTCTCAGCACTTTAGGTAAGAACTTGAAGGAAAGAAACAAAAGGAAAAGTGAGGAACAACTCAACACATACATTCAAATGAAACAAAACAAGACAAGAAAACACAAATTAATTCAGTACTCAAGAACCTGCAGCAAATGAAAGATTTAAAAAAAAAATCAGCTATGACAAGCTTATGAAAATCCTGACTTCATGGGAGTGCAATGTTGTGAGAACAGTGGCTAAAGCCCATACTAGACAGAAAGATCTGTACATAATACCATGCACTTGTTATTCTAAATTCCAGGAAGAATAACTTAAAGTGGAATGACGCCAATATAATACACAAGTAGGAAGCCAGTTTCTATCTGAAAAAATAATCAGGATAATTTAGGGCTGGGCACAGGACAAAGTGGTAAGAACACCCAGTTAGTGGGCACAAGACACTGAATTCAAACTGTAATATTAGGTGTATTGAAGTTAAAAGCTATGATTATAAATAATTGGAATAATTGTAACACTTGAGTATTTGAGTGGAGAAAAATCCATGAGAGAGAGAGAATTAACCCACGTTCCAATGCTTTCTACTTTAGTGATAATGTTTATTGGTACTTCAGACAAAACACAGTTACATTGCAAATGAGCATGGATGTGCATTTGGGTGATGGAAATACTCTCCTTTCACAAGTATAAATTAAATAGATTATTTTGGGTAGATTATAGTTCTTGAACTAAGAGCCTGGGTGATGTCCGTGAGCTTCTTTTTTCAAGGCTACCACTCTATTACTTTGAGCCACAGTTCCAATTCTGATTTTCTGTTGGTTGTATGGAGATAAGAGTCTCATGGACATTCCTGCCCAGGATGGCTTTAAACCATGTTCATCAGATTTCAGCCTGCTGAGTAACCAGGATTCCAGGCATGAGCTGTCGATGTTTTTAGTAATTTAGTAAATTGTATAGTTACAGAAGTTATAAATTATCATTGTAACATTTGTTATATATGTGTGTGTATATATCAATACATACGGATAGAAATATTTTAACATATTATTGTATCTAGAGTAGATATATGAAATCATCCTTCATTATAAAATGAAATGGCAACAAAAGTTAATAGGAGCAAAACAAAGGGAATTGTTACACGTTTCTTTTTATTGAATGAAATATGAATCAGTTTGGGCAAACCATCTCTACTTTAACAAAATGGATAATTGCTATTAATTCCGATCCATCTATTTTCCCATATTGTGCATCCTCACACATGAGTGTCAAAATCACTTTTTGCCTTTGTATTTAACTCACCTGTTATAATTTAGGCGATAGATGAAGTAATCAAATAAAGATTAAAATAATAATAAGCGAGGTTGTGAGTTAGAGTTGAAAAAGATTTTAAATATGATTATAGCTAATTAAAATGCATATTTCTTATTTTACTCTGTTGTTATGTTTCTCATTCCCACATTAGGAAATTACATAGAAGGTTCTCACTAAATTATATGTACAATTATTAAAAATGTATTGAAAGAATATGTGCACAGTGTGGTTTTAGCTTATTGAGACCTGTATGGGGTCTTGCAATACGTTGTAATGAAGATGAAGGGAGGGATGTGCTTATTCTTTAAAACTGGCTAGAGGATTGCTCCCAGAAAGATAGTGATGAATTCTTCTAAAAGGTTATAGCAAAATCACTTTCACAATCATGTTCATTACTGCCCTATTCACCATAACCAAGTTATGGAAACAGCCAAGATGTCCTTTGGCAGAGGGAGGGTTGGAGAATGTGTGTCATATATACAGAATTAGATTGCCCCTATCCATTATGAGGACTGTTAAATTATTTGCAAAGAAATGGATAGATCTAAAAATATGTTAATTAAACGAAGTCAGAGCCAGACACACAAAGGACCCATGTTCTATCTCATATTTGGAAGCTAGAACTTTATACAAGTTTACACAAGAATAGTAACCAAATCATGCTATTTGCACAGGAACATTTAAATGGTGTGTTTTCTTATAAAATTGAACTTTGAATCCAACAAAATGAATACCGGGCAACTATCACTTGGAAGATATGAGGGCAAGTCAAAGGGAAGGAATAAAGAGAGTTATGGAGTAAGAGTGAAGACATTATATTTAATGCAAATAATATGAAACTAGAAAAAATTAAAGTGTGGTGAGGTTTGGAAGGGCAGGGAAAAGTTATATAAAGATCCATTATACTTAAAAAAGTCATTTATTGAATGGAAATTCCCATGTACAACTTGTTAAGATAAGAAAAATATGATTAAAAACAATGGAGACATTTGATCTTAAACCATGAGTTAACATAATAGTTTCCTCCTCAGAAATTTTCTTTGCACTTATGTTCCTCATAGTGACAGAAAAGTGATCAATGCAATGAATATTAATACATCACATTACACATATAAAATCAACGTAAAAATGTTAGAATTCATCACATCATAAAATAACAGGTAGAATGTACCAAATGCTAATTGATTGTTTTTCCAAGTACTTTACCAATTGTATCTAATTTAATCCTCACAATAATTGCATAAAGTGGAGCCACTTACATTTTTAATTCTCAGATGATATTATTGAAGTCTTTAGAGTTGTAATTACTATTACAACATTGCACACATTGTAAGTGTTAGCCTGAGTTTCATCTCCTACTGTATCAATAAACCACATTCTATTTTATGACTAAAATACCAGCACTTAGTCTACAAATAATAGGAAAATTTCCCATAATTATTGTGTACACTCATAATATTTCTCTTTAACATTGTTAGAAAATAGGGAACTGTAATATGAAAACTCAAAGTTCATAATCAATGCATACCTCCCTGGTGAAAGGAACTGCTAAAGTATAAGATTATTGATTTCTAGCTCAAAATAATAGAAATCATATTTTATCCATTCACTCAACCCTGCACTGCCTGGATCCTATCTCTGTTTAACACAGTTTTACTGAAAGAATGACCTCCCCATTCCTGATGGAAACAGACTGCCTGTCTTATGGACCAATCATTTCCACATTTTAGCTCAACTAAATTGTTTATCATTCGAAGTATTTTGATTGCTTTTTATACCCAATATTTTAAGAGAAAGGTACTATTTAAAATGCCATTAAAGCAAGACTGATATAAAAATCAACTTTGACCCTACATAAATATATTACCTTTCCTATACCCAACAATGCACTCTGACTTATCATTAATGTTAGGAACGAGAGGATAAAAAAATCATAGACACCAAGACCTAAGCATGAATTAAAGACTTTCCAACTTCTGAATACAATTGGTTTAAAAAGACGTGAAGGGCTGGGAAGGTGGCTTAGTGGTAGAGCACTTGCCTTGCATGCATGAGGCCCTGGGTTCGATTCCTTAGCACCACACAAGCAAAAAGAAACAAGCCGAAAGTGACGCTGTGGCTCAAGTGGTCGAGCGCTAGCCTTGAGCTGAAGAGCTGAGGGAAGAGTTCAAGCCCCACTACCAGACTCCCTCCCCCCAAACAAAAGACATCAATAATACCACATTTTTTCAAAATTTCTTATGATACTCAAGATTCAATTATAAACTATTAACACTTGAAAATAACTCATTTTCTTGGGAGTAGAACACAAAACACAAGATTAATCCAAATCATTTTAAAAGACCTTTATTCATAATAAAAATTCACTCTTATAACTACAAAGATTCAAAAAATAACAAGCACAGTGACACAAAAATTAATTTAACTGCATCATATACATTCAAAGGACTTTGCTAACAGAAAACAAAATTATACAAATAAGCATGTTACCCAATTCACTTACATTCTTTTATTCTATTTCTTTTAGTTTCGAAAAAACTGACTTTTCATAAAATGATGCAAAAAAAAGCCTATATGCCCACTTACATTTTCAGATCTGAACAATATTTGTTTCAGAAATGTCTTTAGCTGTATAGTCAATGAACTAAAATAATACTAGTATTTAAAGGGTTTTCAGAAATTACAAGACTCGCTCTGGGATGTTAAATTGGAAAAGATATTCAAAAAGCCTTATTTGTTAAAGTTGTGATAGTTACTCCCACAAAAAAAACTATTAATGAAGAAACCTTTGTATGTACAAAACAACTACAAATGAATGCACAATCTGGAGGTGAAACATGCTTTTTGTTTGTTTTTTTTTGAAATATATATCTAACAAGCATAGCCACAATACTGATTTTCAGTCAATCTGATGGGATATTCAAACCTAAAAAATATGGGGTTTATTATCTTAGTGTGAATAGATACGATCTTACAAAGAATGGTTTTTTCAACAGAAATCCGGAAAGAGTTTATCCACCTTGAGTTTCACAGGAATAGCCAGAGAGTAATAACTGTTTGGTCAAGTCGGTCAAAATCACTCCATGAGTATATCTTAAAAGTATAACCAATTTAAGAGGTCAAATACATATTTTGTACTGACACTCATCTTATAGCAATAACTTACTACCTAATTATATGTGTATCTTTTTACTTAACATATACTAAGAGCTGAAAATGATCTCTTATATCTAACTTAATTTTGTAAATGTTTTAATTATGATGATGTTACAAATAAAATGTACAGAAGGGTGATTCCACTGAAATGACAGGACAGAACACTGATAAATAAAAAAAAAACATTGCAACACAGCTCTTTTCAGCCTCTCCCTGTTCATATTGGCAACCAACATTGCAACAACACACACACATATAAACACACATGTGTGCACATTTACACACACATATACACACATGCCAAAATCAGGGTTTATTGTACAAAAAAGTTCAAATAAAATATTAGTGATTAGGACAAATGATAATTTGCCTTATTACAAAATAATACATAATCCAGTCACCATGGTTGTTACATTTTACCTGCCACTCCACATGTGACCACTTAATTTATTTTTGGTAATTAATTAACTAATTCATTCCTTCATTAGTTTAGTAATAATAATAGAGATAGAACTCAGGGCCTGACTCTGTACCAGAATTTTTTTTTGTTTTAGTTTTCTCAAGGCTAGCATCTTACTGCTTGTACCACAGCTCCATTTCTAGCTTTTGCTGGTTACTTTCAAACCAGAATCTAATGGAATTTTTTTTCTTGGTCTGGTTTCAAACCATAATCATCAGATTTCATCTTTCTGATTAGCTAGGATTAAAGACCTGAGCCACTGGTGTGGCTCCTACTTTTTCCTATACTTATCTAATGCACATACTTAGATATTAATTTAAAACTGAGAGTATAGTAGCAAGATGTACAGTGATTATATTGTCCTGCCAGAAATTTGTTAGTAATGTAAATTTCTTCTTAAGACCATACACAAAAAATACTTAAGAAGAAATCTGATGAAGTGTGTGTGTATGTGTGCATGTGTGTGTGTGTGTGTGTGTGTGTGTGTGTGTGTGTGCTGTTGCAATATGTTCCACATATAAGCACTGTACAGGTGTGTCCAGCCATTCACAGTAATTGCGTGCATATCTGCCTTGAGCTACCAACTCATGGACAATGTCTAAGTGTGCACTATAGGCTTCCCGATGAAGAGGCGTATACTCATCCTCATCCCTAGTATTCATATGGGTGGCCTTTTCGGAAAGTGGTCTCTGCACTGTAGTAAGCTGCAAGAAAAGCACTCTACCACTGAGCCACCTTCCCAGGCCAAGGATTAAGATTCTTGTCTGTAATTTGGTCAAAGGTATGTCTCTTTATGTAGGCTACTAAAAATATATTTACCAATTTCAAGTAAATACATAAACTCTATTTCCATCTCTTTTATCAAATAAAAAAATAAAATTGTTTGCTTTGTAAATTGATCAGAAACATGGATTTTGTGGCTAGCTGTCATTGCACATCTGTATCTCTCTTCCTCTCTCTCTTTCATGATTCTCAGAGACAATATGGTTGCTCCATAATTATCCTAATCTATTTCGCTTTCATTTTTTTGGTTGCATCATTTCACTTTCTGCTCTGCCATTTCCCAAACCAGAACCACATAAACAAAACCATCCAGAAGTGGTGCTGTGCCTCAAGTCGTAGAGGACTTGCCTTGATTTGAAGAGCTCACGGACGGTGCCAGAGCCCAGAGTTCAGGCCCCACATAAAAAAAAAGAATCTAAATCCTTGATAAATCTAGGAACAGATCTGACTGAAATCAGTTGAATCACACTTTTCCTGCACAATGAAGGAATAGGTCTAGGCTAGGAAAGCAGCTAGAGAAGCCAGGCTGATTGTATCTGTGACAAAAATTGGTGGAAAATGGTATCGAGGATTACTTACTCGTGATCCACTTGCACTGGAAGCATGATGCTGAATTGTTGATTGGTGATTCTGAACTATTGCTTTGATCATTATATTCTCCAAGAGGAAAAAATGAAACAATTAATATCAAAGGACTACTAACACATTTTGACTTGTCATTAAGCATCTTCAATCATCAAAATCAACAGAAGACAATAGACAGGCTTACTTTTTTAGATGAAAACAAGTATCTTTAAAAAAACAAGGAATTGGAAGATGGCGGAGGAGAAGATAGACGCTAAACAACCTCTCGAATAGAAAGCAGTTTTATAGTTCCAGTGAACAGTCCTAAGCCAGAGAATTACACCAAGGATGCCTTCACAGGACAGAGAGTTAGGCCAGAGAGGGAAAATGCAGGCAAGGAGAAAGCTCTGACCACTTGCCAGCAGCCACCTCCGCGGAAGCACCAGTGGCGGCGGCGGCCTCAGTTGCCATACCTGAATCACAGAGAGTCTGGGATGAAGGAGCCAGATGCGGCGGGCGAGCGGACTCTACTCAACACCAGCAAGAATTGACAAGGAGCAGACATCTTCATCCTGCAGTTTGCAGGCAAGAGACGACCTAGGAACCAAGACTCAGCATGAGTAGAAGCCTAATATCCTCACTCTCCAACTCAGGCCTTCGAAGAAATCTAGAGTCATTTAGCAGGTCACAAGAACCTAAATGACCTGCCAGACAGCTCCACCCAGGGAAAAGCACCCAGGTCGGCACCAGCCGCAGGAGTGGCTTTCTTCACTGGGTAATCAGAGCCAGAGTGTGCCCCTCCCTTTAGCAGCTTTGATAATCAATTGAAATTCAGTAAACAGAAACACTGAAAATGGCTCCAGGCTGAGCTCTGTGAGTTTCTCACAAACCAGCACCCGGGAAAAGCTACTGTTTGCTGAAAGGCCTCAACTCTACCCAGAACCTAGCCTCATCACAGCATCTCCAAACTTGAGGAAAAAGCCATATCCCTCTTTTTTGATACTCAAAGCAGATCTGCCTCCCATTGAACTTACCTGGGAAGAGGATCGCAAAACCCTGGGTAAAGCAGAGCATTTTTCTGCCTGTTCAAACAAACTGACTTAAGAAACCAACCAAGCCACAGGAACACAAGCCGACCAGAGACTCCAACAAGAGGCTGGTTAAGGTCACAAGGGAGATACAGGATTTTTCCCACCCATCCCCAAAAAATCAAAGAACTTTTTTTTTGTACCTTTATAAAAAAATTTTTTTTTTCTAAAATTTTTTTTAATCTTTAATTTTTACCTTTTTTGAAAAAAAAACAATTGTTTTCTAGTAACTTTTTTTTCCTCTTAGAATTTTATTTTAGGAGTAAATATGTGTGTGCGTTTTTCTTTCTTTTTTTTTCTGTTTTTTGTTTACCTCTACTGAACTTCTGATGTTTTTTTCTTTCTTTCTTATCCTTTTCAACTTTTCTTCTCTTTCGTTCTTCTTTATGTGACTTAATTGTTGTTCTGTTCATACTCAGATAAACCCGTAGTCGATTATTAGACCTTATCCCCCATTGTGTACACACTTAATCCACAAATGTATTACTCAATTCAAAACCTCTTAGACTTACATTCCTTAATAGCAGTACTACCACTTTATACCTATATATTATTTTAAGTATTTTTATTTTTAAGTTTTTCACATCTCCTTTATATCCCTCCCCTTCTCTCACTGTATTCACATTCTTCTCTGAATAGTTTGTCTTCGAAACTGCATAATATTTTTAATTTTTACTTTTCTATTTTTTCTGGTATTTTTTGTTCCCTTTCTCTGTCTTCTTTTTTTCTCTCTCTCTGCTTTCATCCTATCCAAACTATTTCCTGTTTTGAGATTAAGACTTAGTTAACTCTCCCTGTGCTTTCCCACATCACTCTATTCCTATTTTTTACCTACATCTTTCCTAAACCTAATAATTTCTGCTTTACCAAATTCTTTGTGGTTCTTAGCGTATTAATATATAGTTGTTTGATGTTGAATAGATGTATCTGTTGAACTAGGTTGTATCTGCAGACTATTGACTGTGCAAATACAGACGTTGGTTGATGCTTGCCTTAAGAAAGTGTTCTAGCAGGAAATTGGTGTTATTTTCATCGCAAATAGGCAGAGTAACCCGGAAAAACACAAGAAAAATGGCAAATTCGGGTATCTCAACTACCACTCATGATAATCAGGGACAGAACAGGTAATGAATAATCCAGAAGAGAGTTCCCAAATAGCTCTACAAACACTGCTGGCAAACATGATAAATGGAAAGATTGAAAACATGCAAAGGACTCTGTATGAGTTTGATAGGGAGGGACAGGAGGCAAAAAATGTCAATGGAGACAAACAAAAGGTCAGTGCAACAAAAGATTGACAACCCACAAAGGACTCTGTATGAGCGTGATAGGGAGAGAGGAAAGGCAATCCAAAGTTTTATACAGGAAAATCATGAGCGTGAGGAAGTTACTCGAAAACTGATACAGGATTTGCGTGAGCAGCTTGAGAATACTCAAAGAGAAAGGCAGAAATGGCCTGAACAGGCTGAGAACACTCAAAGAAAACTACAGGAATGGCATGAATGGGAGGAAGCTAACCAAAGAGTAATACAGGAATTGAGAGAACAGGATGAGAATACACAAAGATCACTAAAGGCATTCATGGGATCCATTAACCAAGAACTGAGGGAAGTCAGGGAGACCACAAAGGGAATGCTGAATTGAACCCAACAGAGGAATGAGAGTCCAAGGAAATGATAACGAATCAACAAAGGGATTTGTGAATAAACACTGAACACCAAATTAAGGAAGTAAAGAAGTTCATACAATATCTAAAACAAAGCTTCAACAAAGGATTTGAAGCCAAAAAGCTGACCAATTAGAAGGAAAAGAAATAAAAAACAAAGTAGGAAGTCTTGACAGCAGGTTAAACCATGCAGAAGGTTGAATCTTGGGGATTGAAGACAGCCTGGATATTATAGAGAAAGAGAATACAACCATCCAAGACAAGTCCAAGAAATATGATAGATCTATCCAACACCTGGAAGACACCATCAGAAGGCCTAATCTAAGGATAATGGGTGTAGAGGAGCACCTAGAAACGGAAGTTAATGGTTGGGAAATTTGTGTAACAGGGTCCTAGCAGAGAACTTCCCAAACATGCAAAAAAATAGGCCTATTCAGATACAAGAAGCTTTTAGAACTCCAAATAGACCAGATCAGAATAGGACATCCCACTGTCACATTATAATCCACACAGGATCAATTCAAACGAAGGAAAAGTTCCTTAACGATGTCAAGGAGAAACGATTAATCACCTATAAAGGGAAACCAAGTAGAATCACCTCAGATTTCTCAGTAGAGACAATCAAAGCAAGAAGAGCCTGGAATGATATATGCCATGCCCTAAAAACAAACAAATATCAACCAAGAATACTGTACCCAGCTAAGGCCAAATAAAAATCTCCCATAGCAAAGAATAATTGAAACAATACATCTCCACCAAGCCAGTCCTACAAAAGATTCTTAAAGATGTCCTACACATAGAAAACCAAAAAGACCAAAATAAGGGCCAATAAAGAGCACCCAAACTGAGAATCCAAGAACCACAGGAAGAACCCAGTTTTCGCATCCTGCAAGAAGGTGGAAAACATGGCAGGAACTCCCAAATACCTCTCAGTCCTTTCTCTCAACATTAACGGACTTAACTCTCCAATTAAGGGACATAGACTGTCTCGTTGGATTAAAAAACAAGATCCTTCTATGACTGCCTTCAGGAGTCACGTCTTGCCCGTAAAAACAAACACATTTTCAATGATAAAGGCTGGAACAAAATCTACCAAGCAAACGACCCCCATAAATAGGCAGGAGTTGCAATCCTAATATCAGATAAAATAGACTTCAAATTAAAATTTGTGAGAAGAGATAAAGAATGTCGCTACATACTAATTAATGGATTTTTTTCCTTCAGGAGGATATTACAATTCTAAGTATCTATTCGCCAAACAACGGAGCACCCAAATTTATCCAAGAAACACTACTTTCCCTCAAATCCCACATAGATCCAAAGACATTAATTGTTGGGGATTTTAACACACCACTCTCCCCAATAGATAGATCAACTCGGCAAAAACTCAACAAAGAAACCACAGATCTAAATAACTGCATAGATCAACTAGATTTAACAGACATCTACCGAATATTTCACTCAGCATCATAAGAACACACGTTTTTCTCAGCAGCAAATGGAACATTTTCTAAAATAGACCACATTTTAGGCCACAAAGCAAACTTGTCCAAATTCAGAAACATTGATGTTATACCTTGCATTCTCTCTGACCACAAGGGAATAAAATTAGAACTCAACACCAAAAGCCAACAAAGAAAGTCTGGTCACACATGGAGGCTGAACAACACACTGCTGAATCACGAGTGGGTCAAGGAAGAGATTAGAAAAGAAATTCAAATGTTCATGCTATTCAACAAAAATGAGCACACATAGTACCAGGTCCTCTGGGACACAGCTAAGGCAATACTCAGAGGCAAGTTTATAGCTCTGAGTTCCTACATCAACAAATTGGAGAGATCTGAAAACAACAATTTAATGAGACATCGGAACCTCCTTGAAAAAGAGCAGCAAGATAAACCCCAATCCAGTAGACAGAAAGAAATAATTAAAATTAAATCAGAATTAAATGAATTAGAATCCAAAAAAACTATAGAAAGAATCAACAAAACTAAGAGTTGGTTCTTTGAAAAATTTAACAAAATTGACAGACTTTTATCAAATCTTATCAGTATAAGAAGACAACAGACCCAAATAAATAAACTCAGAGATTAGAATGGAAACATCACCACAAAAAAAACCAAGATTCAGAAAATTATGAGGGAATACTTCTCAAATCTTTATGATAGTAAGTTTGGGAACTTGGCATTAATGGACCTTTTCCTAGCAAATATTGACATGCCAAAACTAAACCAAGATGAGTTAAACCATCTTAACAGGCTCCTATCAAGCATTGAAATAGAAACAGCAATAAGAGACCTCCCAGGTAAAAAAAGTCCAGGACCAGATGGTTTTACAGTGGAATTCTACAAGTCCTTCAAAGCAGAGCTCACACCAATACTCCTCCAATTCTTCAATAAAATTGAAAGAGAAAGTTGACTACCGAACACATTCTATGAAGCCATCATAACCCTCATCCCCAAACCAGGCAAGGACTCATCAAAGAAAGAGTAATATACACCCATATCCTTGATGAACATTGTTGCAAAACTTCTCAACAAAATTTTGGCCAATTGACTTCAACAATCCATGCAAAAAATCATACACATGTTCAGACAGGATTCATTTCAGGGATGCAAAGCTGGTTCAATATATGCAAATCAATTAATATTATTCATCACATCAACAGGAGCAAAGATAAGAACCACATGGTTATCTCAATAGATTCAAAAAAAGCATCGACAAGATCCCACATCCCTTTAAGATGAAGGTTTTGGAAAAATTGGGAATCCATGGAACATTCCTCAATACAATAAAGGCTGTATATGACAAAGCTACAGCCAGCATAATCCTTAATGGTGAAAAACTGAAGCCATTTCCTCTTAACTCAGGAACAAGACAAGGATGTCCACTCTCTCTACTTCTCTTCAACCTATTATTAGAATGCCTAGCTACAGCAATAAGGAAAGATGCAGACATAAAGGGGATCCAAATAGGGAAAGAAGAAATAAACCTCTCCTTCTTTGCAGATGATATGATCTTGTATTTAAAGAATCCCACAGACTCCATTCCCAATTTACTCAACCTGATTCAAAACTTTGGCAAAGTAGCAGGATATAAAATTCACCCCAAGAAAAAATGGCTTTTCTGTATGCCAACAATGAGAAAAGTGTGGCTGAAATTACAAAAGCAACTCCATTTGTAATAGCCCCAGAAAAAATAAAACACCTAGGAATTAACTTAACCAAAGAAGTGAAGGACCTCTATGATGAAAACTTTAAAAACTTGAAAAAGGAAATCAAAACAGAACTTAAAAAATGGCAAAAACTCCCATGCTCTTGGATTGGAAAGATTAACATCATGAAAATGGCAATAATTCCCAAGGCTATCTACAAATTCAATGCGATATTATCAAAATTCCAACCTCATTCTACAAGGAAATAGAAGAGGCAATCCAAAAATCCATATGGAACAATAAAAGACCCCGAATAGCAAAAACGCTCCTCAACGGAAAGAACACTGCTGGAGGAATATCAGTACTAAATTTCAAACTCTACTATAAAGCCATAGTAATAAAAACAGTTTAGTACTGGCACAAGAACAGACCTCAGGACAAATGGAATAGAATTGAAATCCCAGAAATGAACCTACAGGCCTATAGCCATCTAATCTTTCAAAAGGGAGCTAAAAAATTAGAATGGATGAAAGACAGCCTCTTCACTAAATGGTGCTTGCAAAATTGGTTAAATAATTGTAGAAAACTAAAGCTAGATCCTTATCTATCACCCTGCACCAGAATCAACTCCAAATGGATCAAAACCTCGGAGTCAAAGCAGACACTCTGAAAACATTACAGGATGGAATACGAGAAACCCTAGGTCTCTTTGGCGCAGGCCAACATTTTCTTAATAGAGACCCAGAAACACAAGAAATCAAAGAAAGATTGAAAAAATGGGATTGCATGAAGTTGCAGAGCTTCTGCATGGCAGAAGACATAGCTAGGAAGATCAATAGAAAGCCTACGGATTGGGAGAAGATCTTCACTAGCTATACAACGGAAAAGGGTCTCCTATCTAAAATATACTTGGAACTCAAAAAATTAAATCCCTCAACAACAAATCCTCAAAGAAACAACTGCCCTATAAATAAGTGGGCTAAAGACTTAAAGAGAAACTTCTCTGAAGAAGAAAGATGGATAGCCAATAGACACATGAAGAAATGCTCAACCTCCTTAGCCATAAAAGAAATGCAAATCAAAACAACATTGAGATACCACCTCACCCCAGTTAGAATGGCAAAAATCAAGAACTCTAATAACAACAGATGCTGGAGGGGGTGTGGACAGTAGGGAACCATACTTCATTGTTTGTGGGAGTTTAAACTTGTTCAACCACTTTCGAAAGAAGTATGGAGGTTCCTCAAAAGACTCCACATAGAGCTCCCCTACGACCCAGCAATCCCACTTTTGGGCATTTACCCAAATGTTTACAAACAAGACCACTGCCAGTACAACTATGTTTATTGCAGCATTATTTACCATAGCTGAGATATGGAACCAACCTAGATGCCCCTCAGTAGATGAATGGATCAAGAAAATGTGGTAATTATACACAATGGAATTCTATGCCTCCATCAGAAAGAATGACATTACCTCATTTGTTAAGAACTGGAAAGACTTGGAAAAGATTATATTAAGTGAAGTAATCCAAGCCCAAAGAAACATAGTTTCCCATGGTCCCATGGTTTCCCTTATTTGCAATATCTAGTGTATGTAGAGTCAAGCAGAAAAGGTCAGATCAGGTGAAGTTAGGAAAATGAACCCTAAGATATGTATTTAAATTTTTTTCTTTCATGCATTTTTTTCTAATGTATTTATAAGATTATTTCTTTGTTGCTTTGTATGTCCCTCCCCCATAGTATAACCCCTGCTTTCACTGTTTTTGATGTCGGTATAATTTGTGTAGGGGGAGGGGAAAAACTAGTCGTTTAAATAAGGATACAAGTGGACCCGTTGCCACAATGATAAGTACATGTTGTCACGTTGAAAATGAACTTTACAGCTTTGGTGGGGGAAGAAGATTCGGTGGGGGGAATAGGGGAAGCTGGGAAGGGATGGGAAAGGTAAACAAAGGAGGAGGCTACAATGATAAGAAATGTACTCACTATATTGCCCATGTAATTGTAACCCCTCAGTACAGTATTTTCACAATAAAAAACAACAAAAAAAATTAAGGTATTTAAGTAGTCATGCAAAGGACTTCTATTTTACTACTGCATTATACATTTTTTTCCAATGTTGTGTACCAATAAATAATGGATGTATTAGAAAGCTCTTAATGCTCATATAGTGAATAGTAACTTCTCTTACACTATATCATTGTATTTCTCAAATCATTTACGTAGAAGGCATTGTTTCCTATTTTCTTATTCCTAGAATAAGCTTCACATGAAGACACCACTGGTCCTAATTTTCAGTCTATGCATTTGAATACAAAGGAAAGTCTTTCCTCTACTCTCTATCAATTACCTACTCTCCAGTTAGAATAATTTAAAATAGTAAAAATGAAAAACGAGAAAATAAATCATGGTGAAAAAACATGCAGGAAATTCACCAGATTTTTCTGACCAATTCAACCAATGTGAACTATTGGGGAAATACATGGACACCTCATTCCACTGGTACTCAAAGTCTCTGGTTAGGCAATTCTGATGAAGACAATCAACTAGATGAAAACATGAGGAATGGTATCAATTGCAAGAAAATAATGGAGAAGAATGCAAGCAAATTTCTTCTTTGGGCTTATTGCAGTGTGGAGGCTACTTTTCAAAAAGCCACGCATATGAATACCAGGGATGAGGATAAGTATACTCTTCTTCATCGGGAAGCCTAGAGTGGACATGTAAACATTGTCCATGAGTTGGGAGCTCAAGGCAGATATTCAAGCAATAACTGTGAATGGCTTGGCACCCCTGCATAGTACTTATATGTGGATTAATACCAGAATGTATTCTTCCTTACTTCATCATGACGCAGATCCCCAAACTAAAGGCCTCTTGACCACCTTGCATCTTGCTGCTGGGAACAGAAATAGCAAAGGTATGCTGTATCTCCTTCTGTTGAACCGTTTTTTCAAACCGGGTCTGAAGAATAACTTGGAAGAAACTGCATTTGATATTGCCAAAAGGGTAAGTATGTATCACTACCTCTTTGAAGTTGTGGAAGGCTGTACAAATTATTCTCCTACGTAGTAATGGTTTGGTTAAGTTTCTTAAATTTCAAAAATGCCATTCCATCCTTTGTGTCCCTACAAATATTTTCATAATAAAAAGCAACAGCAATATCTTAATTTAAAAATTCATGGATTCCATGGTATTCTTCCACGTGAATTGCCTCACTTTGATGTCAAAATGTATTCAAGAGTTGTTTGTATGCATCTATAATGATTTCTGCAGAGTTTGTGTTTTTTTTTTTTAATTTTAACTTATCTGTTGAAATGAATAGTATAGAAACTAAAGTTATTCCTGGTGCTTGTCTGAAAAAAAGTATATCTAGGTTTGTATAAAGTCCATAATCTATTTCATTATCTTCTAGATATAATACTTTGAGGTCTACATTTTTTTTATAATATATAGGTTCATTAGTAAATGTGTCCTTTCAGATTACATTCCATAGAGAAAAAGTTAAGATTCCTTCTTTCCTAGGCCCTTATAGTATTTTATTTCTTTGGAATAAGATGACAATGTTATCTAATTTCAAGTTTTGTAAAGGATATGCTATGTAAGGGCCTTTCTAAAGTGAAGATTTAATACACTGATGTCAAACTAACCTTTAATTCTATGAATTACATGTATTGTTACACTTGTATTTTTGTAATCAACTTTTTAATAACTGTTTTTCATTTCTTGCATTTGAAAAATGAAAAATATTTCACGAATTTTTGTATCATCCTTCTGAAAGTGCCATGTTAATCTCTGTATTGTTGTCATTTGGGTAGACCTGCTGCTGAAGCATGTAGTATCCTCTAAATTTAAGTACTTAATGATGCAATCTTTATACAGGCATATATCCTTGGTTGCCTATTTGTAACAAATTTATTGTTCATAAAATGCTATTGATCTTATTTCTCTAAATTTCTGTGTATAGTGGCAAAAACTTATATTGTTTGGTTGATTGCTCACATTTGCAATTTTTGTCAATGACTATTTTGTCGTTTTCATTTTTAATTTGATCATATTTTGAAGCCTTTATAGCTAAGTCCAAAGGTGATGGCTTTTCAAGTACTTACTTATCAACTGAGTTAGCTTTGTGGAGCTAATGGATTCAAAGTAAGCCTTGCTTAAGAGCTGCTTCTAAACTTCTGCAGCATAAAATTTCGCAAAGAAGTCTCACTGGCACAAATGTCTTCCTGACCCTTTACCCTTCTTCCATGTAGGAACAGACCAACGAGAATATCTTACCCTGACAGCATAGATTGTCTGACTGGAACAAAACTAATCTTAGTTACAAGGGTTCATAGAGAGATTAACAGTTCAGACTGAAATGTTCAGAATAGAAGGTATTTTATCAAAATATAATTGTTTATTATACCTATCATTTCAAAAGTAGCTAAAGTCAAGAAGATGAAAAACTTGTTCATATGCATGATTACCTAATATCCTGGTCTGTCTACCATCCAACCAGGCAGGAACTTACACTACTGACTTTCTATCACCAAATATTTCCATAGCTCCTGGAGAAGTCCATAGGTTTCTCCTCGATATTAGGCCTTAAATTATTAATGTTTTAATCACAGTGTTTCCTCTTGCTTCCAGGCTTACAAATGGTAAAGTTTTAGGTCTAACTCTACCAAAAACTGAGGTAGAGATAATGTAATATTACTTTAAAACAGAGTTGCCTTTGATACCCTAACCACAACAGAACAATGCATAACAATTTCCTATATTATAAATACTTATATATTTTATATTTCTATCTGCTGATCTTAAATTTCTTGAATTACTAGAATTAATTGATAATTTGACAAATAAATTGAAATTTATTTCCATAAATAAATTGGAATATAAATAATTAGGTTTAGAATATATATTAGAATATAAAAAGTATCAAAGCAATGTCTTCGTTATAAACTTGTGATACCTTCTACGTGTTCTAGGTCTTCTGAATTCACATAGTAAAAAAAACAGTATTGTTTTCCTCTAATCTATAAGATATTTTACACTGCTGCTGTGTTTATTGTGTTAACTCGCTGGACCCAAAGTGTTTTTCTCCATATTTCTGAAGCATTCTTACTGATTATAACCAAATTTTGCTGATATGATGTGTAAAAGCTATTATTCTTCTATAGTACCCACGGGTCTGAGGATACCAGGTCCCAGTTATCTGCATCATCAGATAACAAGGGCAAGACAAGTACAGCTAGAATACTCAATGTACACAAGTAATAAAGGAAGTGGTAAATCTGAAATAAATTTTGGAGAAAGGGTTGGTTCAGATTGATAGAAGGAGTGACTCTGATCCAGGAGCATTTGACAATTAGATGGACATATTTAATTGTAACACACTTGCACAACCTTTTGAAATTCAGTTAAAAACACAACTACAAACAAAAACACACAAAAATCAAAACCAAACAGCAATATCTATAGTGTATGTATATGACCTCACAAAATTTTAAGCAGTTAATGAAGGGCAGTCTTTAGAAAAGCAAACAAAGCTGTTCAAAGAATGCAGTTTGGGTTAGGGGGGAATTTTGAACAGATATAAATAGATTGTCAAAGGTTATAAATCATCTACATATACTGCAAATATTTTCTTCTGTGTGTATTCTTTGTCTGAACTGGTTACTCCAATCCTCAGCCACACTTGATAGCTTGTGAAAATAGAATGGAAGCACCAAGATCAAGAACCCATTACACCACTGGAGAGAAAACAGTCCTCTATGGTTTCTCTCATCTCTCTTAACTACTCTTTTCTCATACTTTTAATAAAGCCAAGTGATTTTGAATTATATCTTTCCTTCTTTTTCAGAGAATTACTGTTTGGTAATTAAATGTCAATTCACAAATTTTGATGTCTTTTTTTTAAAGTACTTTGAATTTAAATTCCATTGCAACCTTGTTTCAAACAATGAGAGTACATTTCCTGGGTAAGGACAATTCTCAAGGGAACATAAAGGATTTACTTCAAGGTTTGTGAGGTTTGTTTGTTTAGTGTGAAAATGAGCCTTATTAACCCACATGCTCCCTCTCAGCTATGTCTCCATGGATTTCTTTGCATGAAAGCCCATTTTCTCAGGCAATTTTAAATTTTCTTGATAGGCTAAGTTGTTAAAAAGTTTGAACAATTAAAATTTACCTGTCATAAAATTTAAAACTCTTTTGAAATTCCTTTATCAGAATCGTGAATTCACCAATCCTAATTCCACCTTTACCATCAAAAACAGTTAACATGTGTTTTCATGATATAGTGTCCATGAAACTATTATTTTCCAGTGGCTTTGTTATGCATATATATGACCATATAAGCTGATGCTGAGCAAAATGAACTCCAAGATATGGAGAAATATTTATTTGTGGTTGTTGTTTTTGCTGTACTATGTGATTTCTATTTTCTTTGAGATTTTCCCCTATGGTTTATCCTCTGCTGTGTTTGATTTTGGTACCCTGTGTATTGTGTATACATTTACACTAATTAGGGAAAGGAACAAAAACAACAAAATGGCGAGACAAAGGACAAAGGGCAAACCAATGCAATAGTAATACTCACAAGACAATAAGTTGGAAATGTACATTACAACTTGTGAGGGATATTGGGGTGAAGGAAAAATTGTGAGAAAAATTAGAGAAGGGATAACAAGTTTGAAAATTTATGTATTCACTACCTTACAATGGCTGTAACCCCACTGCACATCAATTTCACATTAAAATTAAATTTAAAAAATAAGCTGATAAAATAAAATTTTACTGTTTTGGTATTGTAAATATTATTCTTTATGTAGTAACTTTTTAAAAATCAGTATTATTTGACATCTAATTTGAATTATTTACCTCTTCTTTATCAGAGGGTAATCAACTTGAATGATATCCAACTAGACAATTTTTTCACAATATACTTGCCAATATTTTGAAAATAGAATAAATTTAGTACTTTCTTATACTAAGACAGAAAACAGTTTAATTCTATGGAAACCCATAACTTTTAAAAGTAAATAAGTTGTTAAGAGGATAGAATGTATGTGTTCTTCAAAATTCCTATGATTAATAACTACTCATTTTCAAATTCTGAACATTCCATACCTGAGAGATTCAAAATATACCTGTTTGCATGTTATGTAATTCTGCATTTTCCAATGGGGTGTTACAGACTGAGATGTGAACAAAAAAAGAGCCTCATTCTAGTATAGGATAAAACTATGAAGCATGTTATAATTAATTCTTCAAGAGTAGCAGTTGTTTCTCAGATTAAGCTATTATTTCTATGACCATCAATCACAAGATTTATGCCATAAAGTCATCCTAGACCAACAGTTTCCAACTTGTAGGGTGCACCTCAAAATTCCCTTAATTCACATTAAGAATAGCTAATCTCCATTGTGAAAATTCACTGCACCTCTGCTAATGTGATGCCCTCCGTGTTCTGGAAAGAACACCACAATAAACTGGGTTGCATCATTTTTCCTCCAATGGTATTCTTGCAAATATTATTTATATTTATACTTTTTTAACAATCATGCTTAATCAGGATACTAAGGTTGGAAGATTACATTTCAAATGGGACAGCTTCTTTACAGGTTTTGTTTTTGTTTTAGGGATTATAGAAAAAAAACAAAATCCTTGGCTCCAACCAGCCCAGTTCTTGGAATGAAAAGAATGCCTCTAAGTCCCCCTCCCCTTAACAACTTAACCCACCTTTGTTCTGTTAAGGACTGACTGATTAAACAGATAGCCAGTAATCCAGCTCATGCTGGCATGCTGGCAACATCCCGAGTTTACTATAAACTCTGCCTTTTTCACATGCTTATGTTAAACTCCACTAAACTCCTTTGTGTATGTTTACCTTAAGCTCTGCTTTACCATTGAGTTCATGAGTCATTTAAACCAAAAGTGATAGGCTGGTTAAAGCAACCATTATATGACAAAGTGTAACCTCATTGGCCACTTGCGTGTGGTCTGGTATGACTGCAATCTTTTGGGTGCTTGAAAATCTCATTGTTTGCCTACATGACCAGGCTTCACCTTGTGATTTTTACCTTTAAAAACCTAAGCACGTGGGCTGCTGGGGGTCGCAGTATCAGCTCCCCAGCCTGTGCTGTGGCCCTTGCCGTTCAGTGTAGGAACCTTCTCAATAATGTTGCTTCTTTAATAACAACTTTGTTGCAGTGGGCTCTGTCACTCCGGATGACTAGGTGGGCTTGCCTGCCTGAGTAGGGGTCTTCCTACTACACCACCCAGGCAGGAAGGTTCCCTAGATTCTTTTCTCCAATAAACTTCTCAGCAAAAGCCAGACAAAAGTAAGCTGAGGTTGAAGTGGTAGGGCACGAGCCTTGAGAATAAACAGGATCAGAGAGAGTGTCCAGTCCCAGAGTTCAAGCCCTAGGACAAACCAATAAAACAAAAACAAAAATAAAACAAATCATAAATCTAGCATTTTTTTCATTGTATACAGAGGCACGTAATTAAGGAAATTGCTTCCTGTGTTACATACAGGTGGAAGAAAGAAGATGTCACACAATTATTCTCTTCATACCATGTTATACCAAAGCCTCAAAAAATTGCCCTTTTTCTAAATTTATAAATTAATTTCATCCATTTGTTGGCAACTCTGTCTACATTATTCACATTATCATTTTATACATGAACTGTTGGAATTATCTATTAACTGAGTTCTAATTATAATTCTCATGAAAGAATATTCTAGGCAAATAGAATGCAAGAAACATTTGTAAATTTGTCCATTAAACCCTCTACTTAAAAAGAATTTTGTAGTATCCTTTAGAATATGAAATTACAAACAAAACCAAAATATTTATTTTAAAACTAAACTCTAATTTAGCAAGATTTACAAAGTCCTACATTAGAATAACTTTGCTATTTCTCAAGGCTTAAGCTTTTGTAATCCTTCATCCTTTCCTTGGAATCTACCACAATGATGATTACTTACTTTTTCAAATTTTGGATGGGAATCATGAGCCATTTTGCATCTAAGAATGTTCTGTAATGAGAGCATTTAAAATACAACTGAGGATTACATATGAGTAGAATTTCAATAGGAAACTTGACTTCTCAAAACATAATGACAAAATTAGCCCAAATTTCCAACTTTGTATTCCTTTCTTGTTTGGTTTGTTTTCTTAATACAAAATTATACTATCTGGTCCAGGGAAGGTATCACTGTGTAATTAAACTATCTAATCTCCTGTCTTAGTCTGAGTGTTAGAATCTAGCCTTGAATCACATTGCTCCTCCATAGTTTCTTGGTTTATTTAATCTAGATACAGAATAGCAATTCTGAACATCTCCAGTAATATTAACCACTAGACAGCTCAGAGTGTTCATGTACTTTTTTCAAAGATGTTCTAACATTTGACACAGTATATGAACATTTTCAGATGCACCTGCAGAATTCTCTGATTCATTCCTCCATGGATCCGATGCCTTTAATAATGATTACTTGACTCCCTTACTATCTCTGGTCCCTATCTATGTAATATTCTTAAACTTTTTTGAAGAAAGTTCACTTGAGGACTTTCTAACATTAAAAATTATCACTTGATTCTAGTCTTACTCAGGACATATTTTCTATTGTTTTCTAACTTTTCTACATATTCTGAGATTTGCTTCATTTGCGTATTTGTGTGTGCAAATATAAGTGCCTCTATGTATGTGTATGTCTGTATGTATGTATGCAAAAGCCTCAAGCTCTTATTCAGTAAACTTGCTCATGACTGGTATTCCAATACTTGAGCCATTCTTCCAATCCAGCTTTTGGCTGGTTAATTATAGATAGTTTCTCAAAGACTGTTCTGCCCAAGCTGGATAAAAAGCTGAACTTCCCAGACTCCTTTACATTCTTAAGTTTTATTTCTCCAGTAGTATCAACTTACAAAACATTTTGTGAGTGTAAAGGCTAAGCTGTAGCATAGATTTTTAGCTCAAGAATTCATATAAAGATAGATGAACATGCACATTACATATGCTGAATGTACACTGTTAGAAATGTGATCTTAAGCTGGGTGGTGGTGAGATCTTCGGACAGGGTTCAAACCAATTCTGCAGGAAAGTCCCAGAGACTCTTTTTCCAATTAACTACAAGAAAACTGAAAGTGGCAGTGTGGCTCAAGTGACAGAGCATTAGCCTTGAGCTGAATAGCAGAGGGACACCTCCCAGGCCCAGAGTTCAAGTGCCAAGACCACCACCAACAAAAAATATATAAGTAAAGGAAAGAAAAAGAATGTGATCTTATCCAACAGTTCATGATTAGTATAATCCCTGCTCTCTCAGGATGGATTTTTTTCCAATTAATTTCATGCTCTTATATCTGATTTGCATTGGAAACTTAATTATGCTTCCATTCTACTCTCTACAAAGTTGCGTGATTAGTAAGTGTGATTTAGAAGGGGAGTGGCCTCAAACTTCGTGTTCCATGTAGGAGTAATGCTTTCTCTATAAAACTCTCATAAATCTGCATACTGGGCTTGGCTTTATTGTTTCAATGTTGTCTTATTTGTAGAATCTTCTATAGTGTATTGAACCCTTACACTTAAACACAAAACTTCTCATTCTCCTATTATTGCTATTGTTTCCTTACTGTTAACTCATGTACACTTGGAAAATAATATGCAGCACAGACACTCACAAAAAATGATCTGAGAAACTTCTTCCCATTTAAAATTCGCCTTAATTTATAGAGAAATTCCAAAGTTTGAACTCAATATACTCATGGATAATGTATTTATAAGCAATATAATTTCATATTTTCTAAGTTGTCTCTGAAACACCTCTTACCTCAGGTGAGTGTGTCCTTGTGTTATTTCGGTGAAGCAAGAAAACATTCATTATACCTAAGGCAGCAACATAGATTGTTCTTATAAGTAATTGTTACTGGATGTGGAAACTGATCCCAGGAGAGGAATGGAACATAGAGGATTGACAAAGTTCAAGTTAACTTGTGCTTTCCTTTTTACTGTACAAGAAAGAATCCCAAGGCTGAAGGGAACACTGTCCCTGACTTTTTCGTTTTTGTTTTCACTCATATATAACTTTTCTGTAAACTTCTAGTTGAGAGTATTACAAAGAGAAATAATGTGCCATTTGAAGGCTAGCATAGAACAAAAGGAAATAACATTGATTTAAACATGTTCTACTGCAGGGTCTTGGAAGGTGGCTCAGTGGTAGAATGCTTGCCTTGCATGCATGAGGCCCAGGTTCGATTCCTCAGCACCACATAAGCAAAAAGTAAGCCAGAAGTGGTGCTGTGGCTCAAATTGTAGAGTTGAAAAGCTGAGGGACAGCGCCCAGGCCTAGAGTTCAGGACCACGACTATTCCCCCCCCGCATAAAAAACCATTCTACTGCAAAAAAACAAAGACATGGAGGTTTTAAAGTGTCTTATGGATGGATATTTCACCCCTGAGATGATTCTCTTGTTGCAGGAGTCAATTATCAATTCCTTTAGTTTGGTCCTAAGTTCTCCAGAGCAATAAGGATTCCAAAAAAGCATCCACTGAGTATGATCAGCAAAAGGAGCCTCTTCTCAGACCAGTACTCCTTTAAAGAGGGTCCCAATGAAATATCTGGGGGATTTTTTCCTTGTTTTTTTTTTTTTTTAGTTTGTGTTGGTTATGGGGCTTGAACTCATAGGCTGGATCCTGTCCCTGAACATTTTTCTTTCCTGCTCACCTGCCCCCAAAGGTAGTACCCTATGCTTGAACCAAAACTCCATTTGTGGCTTTTTTGCTGTGTAATTACAGATATGAGTTTGAAAGATTCTCTTGACAGGGTTGGCTTCGAACTAAGATAGTAAGAAAGCCAAGTGACATCAATTGTATAGACGTCTCTTTTCAAACAAGAAATATTAGATGAAGTTTATTGTAAAGCTAATATTTGACATTTTTTCTTTTTATTTTATTGTGAGAATACCGTACGGGAGGAGTTACAATTACTCCGGCAAGATAACGAGTACATTTCTTATTAAGCATTGTTGCCTCTTCTTTGTTTCCCCTTCCCATCCCTCCCCATACTCCCCTACTCCACCACCCCATTCTCCTCCCACACCAAAGTTGTAAAGTTCGTTTTTCGACATAACGACTTGCACATCTCATTGTTGCAATAGGTCCACCTGTAACCCTAGTTAAACGATTTGTTTTTAGAGAATATGTCCAGCAAAGAATCCATAATATAACTCTGCAAAAGTAGGTGCACTGAATCATTTTGGAATTAATTTTGTCTTCTTGGGAAGATTATTCATCTTGTCCTTCTTTTGGGGGAAACTTTCACTTTTTTGTTGGTTGTGGGGCTTGAACTCTGAACCTGGGCACGGTCCCTCAGTTCTTCAATTCAAGTTGAGCACACTACCACTTTAGCTACAGCACCACTTCCGATTTTCTGGTGGTTAATTGAAGATTAGCGTCTCATGGACTTTCCTGACAAGGCTGGCTTTGAACCACAATCCTCTGGTCTCAACCTCCTGAGTAACTATGATTACAGGTGTAAACCACCAGCACCCATTTCATATTTGCATTTAGGTGCACTGAATGACACTGTGTAGACAAAGAATGGAAATTTTAACCAAATGATGACATTGCAGCTTTTCAGAAAAATTGAGGTAGCAGTAAATATGTCCTCCTTTTCCATTTTGTTACATTAATGAGTCATGAGCTATGGGACCCTTACATTAGCATCCTTTGACATCTGTATAGGTTTATTTATTATCAGGAAATGTTCATAGAGAAATATAGAAAGACTGAGATTTTTAGAAAACAAAGGAGATAAGGTGTGAAAGAACAGCATAGAAGGACATACGTTTATCATGCAGAGATTAAGAACTAGTCTAAGAGATTTAGAATGCTAAAGGCAATGAGGAAAAGCCTAGTTGACAACTAGTTCTTCAATAACCAAAAATGGTTCTCTAGACCAGTTTCTGGTATACATTAGTTACTATCATTTATTCCTTCCATCTGGAGTTATTCCTTATTTTCTTTCACAACTATTAATTAGCCTCTGCCTTTTTGGTGCCAAAACTGACCAAAAAGATTTCAAAATCACACTTAGACTACTTTTCACTTTGTGATTAGCAGTGATGACACAAAATCCTGGAATCCTTGAATTTCCAGAATTAATCTTCAGCTGACATCTAAGCACATTCCTGCCATTAATTGCTATGACTTAATGAACAAAACTTTTTTCAACACAGTATCCTAACATAAGTATAGTACATGAATTAGGGACTATTTTCAGGTGTCAGTATGGAAGGAGCAATTTTATATTTCAAGTATTCATTCTTTATTTTCCATTTAATTGTTTTTTTGCTAGTCCAGGGGCTTAAACTCAAGGGTAAGTAATTATTCCTGAGCTACTTTTTTTTCTCAAGGCTAGCACTCTACCACTTGAGGCACAGTATTCCTTCCAGTGTTTTTCTTTTAATGAGCTACTGAGGAATTGAACCCAGGGTTTCATACATGCTAGGCAATCACTGTACCATGAAGCCACATTCCCAGAGCCCTAAATGACTTTCTTAAGGAGGCATTATATTTTCATTCCATAACTATGTATCATAAGGTTAGCCAGGTGCTGGAAAATGATGTAGAAAGCAATACAATACAATAAGCCCAGTAGGCTGGATGGACAATGAATTTCACGGTCTAGCCAGGACACAGTGAGGCTTACCTCAGGGAGCTGTTTCAAAAGTCTGAGCAAAATAGCTCCTGACCCACAGCCCACCTCCAGAATGAGAGGGCCACCTTGGATTCCAGCCACATGGTGATGCTAGGCCCCCTTCTCCAGCACCCATTCAACCAGTTCTTGTGAAAGAGAGAGAGAAAAGTGAGAATTACAATTAAGTCGGATGCTGGTGGCTCAGAACTCTAATCCTAACTACACAGGAGGCTGAGATATGAGGATCATGGTTCATAGCCACCCCGGCAGGAATGTCTATGAGACTCTTATTTCCAAAGAACCACCAGAAAACCAGAAGTGGTGCTGTGGGCTCAACTGGTAGAGCACTAGCCTTTTTCTGAGGAGCTCAGGTACAGCGCCAATGCCTAGGCTTCAAGCCACACAACTAACAAGAAGTGGACTACCTACCACAAGAAGTGGATTGAATAGCACCCATTGTCCTAGGGAGCATGGTAGTGAAGTCATGCCGAACTTCCTGTGACGTTGAAGTCATAAGTAGTTCCCCTGGCTTCTCTGTGCCTCGGCTTCCCAGCTGCAAAACTCAACACAGTGAAGCATCCCCTTCCTCATGGGGATAGGGTAATGATGAAAGAGAGAAATGTTTTATTTCATAATCCCCACCTGTTGCACAATTAATAACTGGCCCCACCTGAACCCTTTCCGGGTATCTTCCTATCATTTGCTCAAAGAATTGCTGAGAACCTTCTCTGAAGGCCACTCCCTCTGTGCCAAGCCATGCTCCAGGGATTCATCTGTATAAATCCCTTGTTTCCTCAAAACTATCCTATGAGGAGAATGAGGTCTGATGGTTGCCGCCCTATGCAGAGCTTCACCTCTGGTCAAGAATCGGCTGTTGTGGACTAAAAGTTTGGGATAATCCATCTAAATCGATAACTGAGCATGGCGCTACATGTCTACCATCCCAACTACAGAGGACCAGGCCTGGTGGAGCATACCTGTCCCAGATAGGAAGACCTCAATCCAGTCCAACCAGAGCATATACTGAGTCTCTGTTTCAGAACTGCCCAAGACAAAAAGGTGGCTCCTCAGAGCCAGGGAGAGGAAACAAGCAGGTGGGCATGGTGCCCCCAGAAGGGTGTCTGACCGCGGGTAGTGGTGATTTGGGGACAGCCACTCACCTGTGCTGCTGGGAGAAGCTGCTGGAGGCTGCTCCAGGTGGGGCAAGCAGCGATGGCAGCGGCATTGCAAACACATGGGCCAAGAGCAGAGAACCAGGGCCAGGGACCAGGTCAGGGCTTTTGGCGGGCTGGCAGTGCACCATTGGCTGAGGTTTGAAATCCCACACCTTGAGAAGGAGGGAGGAAGGCAGGGTGTGGGCAGGCATCTCAATTTCCTACTATACTCCAAAGTCGCTTGAGTCTCTTCCTCACCACTCAGCCACTTCTCCCTTCCTCAACTGCTGGTAGTGTTGTAAACTAATAGAGGGAAACCAGGTTCTACTGGGCAGCATGAAATGTGGGCGTGGCCACCATGCTTGAATCCCATTGGTCAGAAAGAACCATGAAAGAATGGGGATGTGGCCAGAATCCTGTGATGAAAACAGCATGGGCGGAGTCACGAAGACAGCAGCTCCCCCAGCCCTTTTCCCAGGGACCAATGTCCAATTCAGTTGGAGACAAGAGGGTGATCTGCTTTAGCTGGATGGCTGCACAGATTGTTGTGTCTGTCTGTTTGTTGCCAGACCTGGACCTTGAACTCAGGATCTGGGCACAGTCTGTGCACTGCTTTTGCTCAAGGCTCGCCCTCCACACTGGAACCCAGGGCTTCTGGCTTTGTTGACACTGAAGTTGGACAGGCAACTCAAGGACATTCCTGCCTAGGATGAGTTTGACCATGATCCTCCCATCACAGCCTTGTAAGTATCAAGGAGGACTGCTAAGAGACACTGCTGCCTGCCTAATCATTGGTCTTTCTGATATTCTTGGACAGACTGGTAAGTACCCTATCCCCAGGTTGAAGAGGCAGAAGCTGGAGCCCACAGTTGGAATCCTGGTCCTGACACCTCCAAATGGCAGGAGATCCTAAGGAACTCTTTCCTATCCATATGAATACCAATGGAATGTCATGTATGTCATGATTGAATGGGCAGTTCTTGAATGATTCTAGGATAAAATTATACACAATTATATTATAGGACACTGATTGATTTTAGTTAATTCTTTATTAAGCATTTAAAAATCACATTCATAAAATGGAGGTATAATGAAATATCTAAGAATTGGGCCTCAGATACTGCAAAGGTGCCATTTTTCTGCCAGGACTGGGATTGGAACTCATGGTTGTTAACTCTGTTGCACTGTGTGGGAATGGGAAGCTGGCCTCCTTGAAGTCAAGAAATTCAGGTCTGCTCCTTGGGTCTGAATTAGATCCCCACCATTAGAAAACATCCTATTCATGTACAATTTACATATATGATTTATATATATATATATATATATATATATATGTTGACTCCATATTGCATTCAGTGTAATTATTTTATTTTTTTTGTTTTATTCATGTATTGACCTGTTATTTTATTGACTATTATGGAACATAAAACATTGATTACATTGATTACACAGGATGTATGTCTGCTTATGTATTCCACTTCATACCTGACACCCAGGACTTTCACAGAAAAGGAACACATGTGTTACCGTCATCTTCTTACTCCACGTTTCAATTTTGGGGAGTGCTGGTGTCTCAACTCAAGGCATACAATCCTACAAGGCCCAATTCATGAATGGGTGAGTGTTAGCATGCCATCCTGGGGCAAATTGAGCTGACAGGCTGTTCCCAGGACCTCAGATCAATCACCAAGGGTTACCAAAATAAGAAAAGATTGACATGCAGATGGAAGTACGCTAATAAATATATATCTTTATGGAGTGTCAGAGATGCCTATACATTATTCAGTTATATAGACTACATTCTTACCAATTCCTGGGTATTAATACTCCATCCATGTAATTAATGTAATTAATGTAATGTAATTAATTAATGGTATTCATCCTTAAATTATTAATGAAATCAGTGTTCTGATATTACTGTGTTCCTTTAAGTAATAATATTCTTTCAATGCTTAATAAATATTAAATAAAATCAATCAGCCTCCTGAAATGAAGCTGTCTAATTTTATAGGAGCATCATTTATCATCAATTCATTCAACCCTGACTTTGACAACATTCCATTGTTAATCCTATGGATGGGAACCATTTTCTTAGTATCTCCTGCCATTGGTTGGTGTCAGGATGGGGATTCGAAATCAGGGCCTATGTTGCCATGTAGCAATGAAAGGTGAATAACCCTTTGCAACAGTGTCATTCAGACCCATGAGGGTCACCATGCAAAGGAAGAAAACAGAAAAAGGCTATATTTTTTCTGTGCATTGCTTTCCCTGCAAGGCCTGGGGGTCTAGGATCCCAGGAGGAGCTGTAGATCTAGTGTCTGCACCCCGGGGTAGGGTGATCAAAGCTGAGGCAAAGTTGCCACGACCTGAGTTCAAGCGCCGTATTGAGAAAAAGAAAATATAAACATTTAGCTCCCTGGCTTGCAATTCACGCTGTTTATTCTTCTAGGCTTTGGATTTGAACTCAGGATCTGGGTAAATCTGGAGCAATGTGGATGAAGGGGAAGATCACCTTACTTGAAGATAAGAAACTCATGCCTGTTCAATAGTCCTGAACTCAAGCCCCAGCCCTGGAAGCATAATATTTAGATACATTGTAAAGATAGGATTTATACTTACCTATAGATGTTCAGTCCATACATGTTTGGTGTGGTTGTTCTTGTATTTTTTGTTTTATTCATTTATTTATCATTGATTGTACTGTGATATAACCCCTTTCATTTATTACATTGATGACATCTTATCACAGAGTGTCTAGATTTATAGAAACGTTCTCCATCGTACCAGGATTCTCAGGGTCACCCAGGATATTCAGAGAAAAGGAAAATATGTTTGTTGGTAGTGCTGGGATCTTAACTCAGGGCTTAGTAGGACCAATTGGCCAACAAGTCAAGGTGATCACACTATCCTGTGAGCTAGGCCATTCCCAGGATCTGACATTCATCGCTAGGGTGGTCCACTATAGCCATAAGTTCATAATTTAAACATACGATCTATATTCACATACATGTGTGTACAGCATCTTGTGTTCCGTGAACTTCTTCTCCTTATTTTGTATCTACTTCATGGAGGTATTGTGTATTTTACTAAGTATGGTGACAGGATGACATTGATGACAACCTGGTCCCATGGTTATAGGGTTGCCGATGAATTCCCCTTCCTAGTTGATACTCAGGACTTTCACAGGAGAGGAAAATGTGTGCAACAACTGGCTTCTGACATCAGGATGAATCTTTTGTTAGTGCTAGGATTTGAACTCAGGTTTGGATAGCTCTTTGCACTGAGGGAGAAGGGGAAGTTCACCATCCTTGAAGACTAGAATGTCAGGCCTGGTCCAGGGACTGATTTGAAACCCCAGCACTTGACAAAATAGCAAGCCCACCTTTTATAAACATAGGACCTCTCTTTACCTACAGGTGTGATATGCATCTTGCATTCAGTGTAGTTATTCTTTTTATTATTTCTCTTATTCATGCATGTATTGTGTATTTTATTGAGTATGGTGACAGATATAACTGTGCTGATATGGATGACAACCTATTCCCATGGCTATAGAGTTGCTTATATAGCATTTTCCATCCTCAATGAGACCCAGGACATTCACGGAACAGGAAAACATGTCCAACCCTAGGCTTTTCACATAAGAATGAATCTTTTGGCAGTGCTGGAATTTGAACTCAAGGTCTAGCAGGCTCAATGGGTGAATAGGTCATGGTGAGCACACCAGCCTATGAGCCACTAAAGAGGTAGGCCCTTCCTGGGACCTGAGATGGAGTCCTGGTGGGGGCCAATATAGTCATATATTCATAATTAAACAAAGGATCTATATTTCCAAACATGGGTGGGCAACATCTTGCGTTTGGTGTAGTCATACTCTCTTTATTTTGTGTCTTATTTATTGATGTATTGTGTATTTTCTTGAGTATAGTTTGACAGATATAACTGTGGTGAACTGGATGACAACCTATTCCCGTAAGTATAGAGTTGCCTATAGCTTCTCTATCCTAGCTGAGACCCAGAATTTGCACAGCAGATGAAAACAGGTGCAATGACAGGCTTCTTATATCAGGGTGAATTTTTGGCAGTGCTGGGATTCAAACTCAAGGCCTAGGAAGCCCAACTGCCCAATGGGTCCACGTGATCACACCAGGAAGCAGCTGCGCTGTTCCCAGGAACTGAGATCGAGCCCTAGGGAGGCCAAAATAGTCCTCAATGCATCATTGAAACATGGGATGTAAATTCACATCAGTGTGTGTACTGCATTGTATATTAAATGAAGTTATTGTCTTTATTTTGTATGCTATTCATGGATATATTGTGTATTTTCTTGAGTATATGATGACAGGTAACTCGGCTGACATGTATAACAACTTATTCCCATGACCACAGGGTGGCCCATGCATTCTCCATCCTAGCTGAAACCCAAGATTTGCACAGGAAAGGAAAACAGGGGCAATGATTTGCTTCTGACATCAAGATGAATCATTTGGCGGGTCTGGGATCTGAACTCGGGGCCTAACAGGCCTAATAGGTGAATGAGTCCACATGAACACACCAGCCTGTGAGCCATGGAGAAGCTAGGCATTCCCAGTACAAAGAAATAATCTTATAAATATGTTAGAAACAATTGCAAGAAAGAAAAAAAACATTTAAATACTTACCTTGGGGTTCATTTCACCTATTATATTGATCTGGTTTAATCAATTCTCTGCCTTCACTACCAGATTATTTGAAGAAAACATAAGATAATTGCCACTGAGAAGTGATTTAGAGAATTAATTCATATGGTTTACTTTTAATTTTTGAGGTAAGTACTTGGATTCAAATTCAGAGCCTTACATTTGCCAGGCAGGCATCTGACCACTTGAACCATGCCACATCCAGCAATTTTTGCTTTGATTGTTTTTGAGAAAGAATCTTGTATTTGTTTATTCCTAGGCTACATGGATAGTTAACTTCCTAGTTTTATGTTCAAAATAGGTAGGATGACAGCCACACATTGGTATACCCAGCTTTTATTGATTGAGATGGAGGTCTCTTGTATGTTTTCCAGCTTGACCTTGAACGGAACTGCAACTATCGACATTTCCATTTTCAGAGTAGCTAGGACTATAGGTATAAACCTCCTCATTTGACTTATTATATATGTTTACGAAAATTCTGAAAGTATGAGAAAATCCTCTAGAGTTATTAACCATATCCAGATTATAGGTGATACACTAATGATTATTCTGTCAAAAACTTTTTGAAATTATTCTGACAAACTTTTTAAAATTTTTTTTGCAAAATACCATACATAGGGGCTACAATTACATGCGCAAGGTAATGAGTACATTTCTTATCAAGCATTGTTGCCTCCTCCTGTTTCCGCTTCTCATCCCTTCCCATCTCCCCTCTCCATCCCTGCAACACCTTGCCCCTGGCAAAAGTTAAGTTCCTTATTGGACATAATGATTTATATAGCTCATTGTCCAATGTATCCCTATTTAAAGATTGGTTTTTGCCCATTCCCTCCACAAATTATACCAACATCAAATAAAATGGAAGCAGGGGTTATACCATGGGGGAGGGACATATAAAGCAACAAAGAAATAATCTTATAAATATGTTAGAAACAATTGCAAGAAAGAAAAAAAAACATTTCAATACTTATCTTGGGGTTCATTTCACCTAACATGAACTTAAGTTACCTTTTCTGTTTGTCTCAAAATTATACTAGTTATTGCAAATAAAGGAAACCATGGGACCTATATTTTTGGACCTGGCTTAATTCACTTAATTTTTTCCAAGTCTTTCTACTTCCTAACAAATGGGGCAATATCATTCTTTCTGATAGAGGCATAGAATTCCATTGTGTGTATCTACAACATTTTTTATATCCATTCATCCAATGAGGGGCATCTGGGTTGGTTCCATATCTTACCTATGGTAAATAATGTTGCAATAAACATAGTTGTGCTGGTAGCTTTAGTATGGTCTTGTTTGTGATCATTTGGGTAAATGCCCAAAAGTGGGATTGCTGGGAAATAGGGGAGCTCTATGTGGAGTCTTTTGAGGACAATCCATACAACTTTCCAAAGTGGTTGAACAAGTTTACACGCCCACCAACAATGCAGTAAGATTTCCTTTTGTCCCCATGTCTTCCAGTATCTGTTGTTATTAGAGTTCTTGATTATAGCCATTCTAACTGGGCTGAGGTTGTACCTCAATGTTGGGTTGACCTGAATTTCTTTTATAGCTAGAGAGGTTGAACATTTCTTCATATGTCTATTGGCCATCCTTCTTTCCTCTTCAGAGAAGTTTCCCTTTAAGTTTTAGCACACTTATTTATTGGTCAGTTGTTTCTCTAAGGATTTGTTGTTGGGGTATTTGATTTTTTGAGTTCCAGGTATATTTTAGATATGAGACCCATGTCCGTTGTAAGGCTAGTTAAGATCTTCTCCCAATCCATGGGCTTTCTATCGATCTTGCTAGCTATGTTCTTTGCCTTGCAGAAGCTCTGCAATTTCATGCAATCCCATTTGTCCAACCTTTCTTTGATTTGTTGTGTTTCTGGGTCTCTATTAAGAAAATTTCAGCCTGTGCCAAGGGGTTCTAGGTTTTCTCCTATTCCATCCTGTAATGTTTTCAGAGTGTTTGCTTTGACTCCGAGGTCTTTGATCAATTTGGAGTGGTTTCTGGTGCAGTGTGATATATAAGGATCTAGCTTTAGTTTTCTACAATTGATTAACCAATTTTGCCAGCACCATTTACTGAAGAGGCTGTCTTTCTTCCATTCTAATTATTTATCTTCCTCATACAAGATTAGATGGCTATATATCTGTAGTTTCAATTCTATTCCATTGGTCCTGAGGTCTGTTCTTGTGCCATTACCAAGTTGTTTTGATTACTAGCAGAGTTTGAAATTTTGTATTGATATTCCTCCGCTTTTCTTTCTCTTAAGGATCTTTTATGCTATTCAGTGTCTTTTATTATTCCCTATGAATTTTTGGATTGTCTCTTCTTTTCCTTGAAGAATGAATTTGGGATATTGTTAGGTATTGCATTGAATTTGTAGATAGCCTTGGGAAGTATTGCCATTTTCATGTTGTTTATCCTTCCAATCCAGGAGCATGGGAGTTTTTGCCATTTTCTAAGTTCTGTTTAGATTTCCCTTTTCAGATTTTTAAAGTTTTCATCACAGAGGTCCTCCACTTCTTTGGTTAAGTTAATTTCTACGTATTTTATTTCTTTTGTGGAGCTATTATGAATGGAGTTCCTTTCCTGATTTCAGCCACACTTTTCTTATTGTTGGCATACAGAAAAGAGAGTGATTTTGAGGGTTAAATTTATGCCCTGCTACTTTGCCCAAGTTTTGAATAAGCTTGAATAATTTGGGAGTGGATTCAGTCGGATTCTTTAAATACCATATCATGCCATCTGCAAAGAGGGAGAGTTTTTCATCATCTTTCACTATTTGGATCCATTTTATATTTGAATCTTGTCTTACTGTATCTAGGCATTCTAATACTAGATTGAAGAGAAGTGGCAAGAATGGACGTCCTTGTCTCATTCCTGATTTAAGAGGAAATGGCTTTAGTTTTTCACCATTAAGTACAGTGCTGGCTGTAGGTTTGTCATATACTGCCTTTATTCTATTGAGGAATGTTCCCTGGATTCCTAATTTTTCCAGAGTTTTCATTATCAATGGGTGTTGAATGTTGTCAAATGCCTTTTCTGCATCTCTTGAGATAACCATGTGTGTTCTTATCCTTGCTCTTGTTGATGTGATGAATTATATTAATTGATTTGCATATATTGACCCAGCATTGCATCCCTGAAATAAATCCTGTTCGATCGTGGTGTATGACTTTTTGGATGAATTGTTGAAGTCGATTGGCCAAAATTTTGTTCAGAATTTTTAATCAATGTTGATAAAAAAAAAATGGGTCTATAGCTCTCTTTCTTTGATGAGTCCCTGCCTGGTTTTGGGATGAGGGTTAGGATGTCTTTTGTAGTTCGGTAGTGCACTTTCTCTTTCAATTTCATTGAAGGGCTATTGGTGTGAGCTCTGCTTGGAAAGCCTTGTAGAATTCTGCTGTAAATCTTTCTGGTACTGGGCTTTTCTTAGTTGGGACTTCTCTTATTGCTGTTTGTATCTCAATGTTTGATATGGTCCTGTTAAAATGTTTTAACTCATCTTGTTTTAGTTTCGGCATGTCGATATTTGCTATGAAAAGGTCCATTTCTGGCAAGTTCTCAAACTTATTAGCATAGTTTTGATAAGTATTCCCTTTTACTTTTCTTAATCTTGGTTATTGCTCTGGTGATGTTTCCATTCTCATCTCTGAGTTTATTTATTTGGGTGAGTTTTCTTCTTTTTCTGATAAGATTTGCTAAGGGTCTGTCAATTTTGTTAATTTTTTCTAAGAACTAACTCTTTGTTTTGTTGATGCTCTCTATGTTTTTCTTGGATCCTAATTCACTTAATTCTGATTTAATTTTAATTATTTCTTTCCATGTCCTGGATTAGGGTTTATCTTGCTGCTTTTTTTCCAGGAGGTTCAGATGTCTCATTAAATTGTTGGTTTTAGATCTCTCCAATTAGTTGATGTAGGTACTCAAAGCTTTAAACTCGCCTCTGCCTACTGCCTTTGCTCTGTTCTAGAAGAGCTGGTAATTTGTGTGCTCATTTTTGTTGAATATCGTGAACATTTGAATTTCCTTTCTAATCTCTTCCCTGACTCACTGGTGATTCAACAGTGTGTTGTTCAGCGTCCATATGTTACAGGACTTTCTTTGGTTGTTTTTGTTGTTGAGGTCTAATTTTATTCCCTTGTGATGTGAGCGAACGTAAGGTATAACTTCAATGTTTCTGAATTTGGACAAGATTGCTTTGTGACCTAAAATGTGGTCTATTTTGGAAAATGTTCTATGTTCTGCAGAGAAAAACGTGTATTCTGATGCTGCTGGGTGAAATATTCAATAGGTGTCTGTTAAATCTAGTTGATATATGCTGTTGTTTAGATCAGCGGTTTTAGCCTTGAGCTGAAGAGCTGAGGAACAGTGCCCAGGCCCAGAGTTCAGACCCCACAACCGACCAAAAAAATCCCTCTGCCACATCTGCCTTGCTTGCTTTGACTTCCCTCATGTTGGCATACTAGGAGGCCAGCATAAGATGAATCTCCAGAAACCTTTTGGATAGAAAAAGAAACTACTGCATGGGAAGTGAGGGGGTTTTTAGAACAGATTGGGAGCTGAACACAGGCAGGAGGGCTCATGGCTTCAGCCTCAGCTGTCTTTTGAATCATTGTCCAGTTACCAGCTATAAGTTTTTGCTCCAAAATCAATGTGGCAATGTCTGCAATTCTTATTGACTCATCCACATACACAGACCTAGTTAGGCATCCAGAATGACTTAAAATGTAGATTTCCTAAATCAGAGAAATCTGTACCAGAGTAAATGGGCAGAAAGAACTTCATTTAATCAAGTTCAATTCATTTTTACTTGCTTATAATTTAACTGAGAGAACAATATCAAACTAACCAAGCTTTCACAAAATCTAAATATCCAAGCAACTACATTTTACAGGAAGTAAATATTCACAGCACAAATCAGAATTTCTGAAGAGGTGGTGCTCTCTGAAAATAAGGAATTAGGGTTTAGGACACATGTCAGACACATTTCACAACAGCATCAAAATTAAATTCATTAAGACAGGTGGCAAAAGGTGCTTACTCTCAGCATGTAAGCACATTATCATTGTTTTCTGGTCCTTAGTAAAAACGATGGAAGAGTTTGATTTCCCTTCTCAATTTCAATCTTCAAATTCACATTTTCTTCTAAGGAAATCATTTATCTCACACACCTGACAATACAGAATATGTATTCAAACCGATGTCTTCTGGGCATCTGGCAGCAAAATAGGAAGAATGAAACAGGCTACAGGAAGCTTGATTGTTCAGGAACAAATCATATTTGTACTTCTGTTTTTTCTTTTTCATTGTGAAAATACCGTACAGAGAGGTTACAATTACCTTAGCAAGGTAATTAGTACATTTCTTATCAAGCATTGTTGCCATGGAAAGACTTGATGGCACAGCTAAGCTAATTTGGGAGGTGGGAAGATGGTTAGTTGGGAGGGGAGAAATGTCTTAGAGTTTCAGAAAAAGGCAAAATAATTGTGCATGGTTTTTCTTCTCAGAAAAAATCCTTTAAATAAGATACATTTTTCTCTTCACAAAAGAACTATACAGTAGTCCCTTTCACTGTAATTTCCCCTTCTGTAGTTAGTTACATGTGCTGAACTGTTCTCTGAAAATATTACATTGAAAAACATCTCATATTTTGAAAGAAACCACATTCACATAATACCTTTTTTTGTTTTTTTGGGGGGTTCTTTTGGAGGTAAAGTTTCACTGTATATCTCTTTGATTGCTTTCCTGCCTAGGCTTTTGTTTCCTGGAATTACAGGTATGCACTTCCACATCCATTTCACATTACTTGATTTTTTTTAATGTATATTGTTACAATTTTTATACTTTTATTAGTTACTGTTATTATTGTCTTACTGTATCCAATTTATAACTGAAGCTTTATTGTAGCTATATTTGTCTGGGTAAAAGCATAAAATGGTCATCTTGGTATTTACAGTGTTGCTCCCAGAACTGATTGAGTATACTAAAATCAGCATAGGCTCCAGTCCCATATAGAAAATAGCATAGTATGTCATACAAAGTAAGTTACACTTTAAATCACATCAAGGTTATATATATTACCAACATACATGTAACAGTATGTAAATAGTTGCTCTAGTGAATGTTTGGGGAACCAAATTTTTCCTGAATATTTTAAATTTCTGGTTGATTGAACACCTAGATGTGGAAATTCTAGATACTGAGGGTTAATTCTACAAAGTACTTCATTGATTTTAGGTATCAACTTGAAATGTATATCCAGAGGCTAAACAGGAACTACTGTAAAGATCAAAATTAAACTTGAAACTCTTATTTTGCCATAATTATTCATTAAATAAAATGTGGATAAATATAATTCTGTACCTTTTCCTCCTCCTCCTCCTCCTCCTCCTCCTCCTCCTCCTCCTCCTCCTCCTCCTCCTCCTCCTCCTCCTCCTCCTCCTCCTCCTTCTTCTTCTTCTTCTTCTTCTTCTTCTTCTTCTTCTTCTTCTTCTTCTTCTTCTTCTTCTTCTTCTTCTTCTTTTTCTTTTTCTTTTTCTTTTTCTTTTTCTTCTTTTTCTTTTTCTTCTTTGTGCTGAAGTTCCAGTGCAGAGCCTTGCATATGCTAGGCTTGGTCACTAACACAGTTGTACATCCCAACCCTCTAGAGCTTCTAAAAAGCTAGTTTGAGAATTTCACAATGTTTAATAATGAACACAAATTTTCCTTTTCCTTTCTAGGCTCCCTAACAGGGAAAAGTGGGGTGGGGGAATAAATGGGACAGTCACCTAGGGAAAATTTTGCTCATTATCATATTTTTTTTTCATATGGCATTTAAAAATATATCATCATATAATTTAAATCCTAGTTTTAAAATTTCTTCATAGGAACAAAGACCAACTAAATTTTTTTTTTATTTTTATGATAAAGTTCACAAGGCTGTCTCTATAAGAATCTTTTAAAACATTCTTTTGACATGACTTCTACAATCTCCAAAGAAGTAAAATTGCTGTCTATATATTAAATATTCTAATCATCATATGAAATAATTAGGAAGGGCAAATCAATAGAAACAATGAAAACTATGTCAAACACAATGAACAGGACAATTACCCATCAGACAGATGCTTATCATCTTTGAGAACAACAGTCTGAGAATGTGCAGAATTACTGGCAAGGCAATGTTTGAATTCAAAGGAAAGAGGAAAACCCTTAAAATATTGAACGAAAAACATGCACCAATATGTCATGCTTGTAATCCTAGATGTTCAGGACGCTCATTAATGGCTAAAGAAAAGCAAGAATAAACTAGATAACATCAGATGATAATCTTTCATAATTCAAAGGATACTATAACAGAAGTGAAAATATATCCAACAGATACAGGGCACATATTTGTTAATGCTACAATGATCCTGAGTCTTAAGTATTTTTATATCTTATAATTCTCTCTCCATATATATTTTTTTGGGTCCGATCATGGGGCTTGAACTCTGGGCCTGGGCGCTATCCATCAGCTCTTCAGCTCAAGGCTAGTTCTCTACCACTTGAGCCACAGCGCCACTTGTGGATTTTTTTCTTTTCGCTTATGTGGTGCTGAGGAATTGAACTCAGGGCCTCAAGCATGCAAGGCAAGCACTCTACCACTGAGCCACCTTCCCAGCCCCTAATTCTATATATTTCTGAATAGTTTATTTCCTTTTGTTTAATTGTGAAAATACTGTACAGAGGGCTTACAATTACATGAGCAAAGTAATGGGTACATTTTTTATCAAGCATTGTTGCCTCCTCCTCTGACTCCCTTTCACAACCATTCTCATCCCCCCACAATGTGTCCCCCTACCTTCCCCCCAGGCCAAAGTTGTAAAGTTCACTTTTCAACATAACGACTTGTATAGCTCATTGTTGCAATGGGTCCATCTGTATCCCTATTTAAACTATGTGTTTTTTCCCTTTCCCTCCACAAATTATACCAACATCAAATAGAGTAAAAACAGGGGTTATATTCTGGGGGAGGGACATACACAGCAACAAAGAAATCATCTTATAAATGTTAGGAACAATCACAAGAAAGAAAGAAAAAACATTTGAATACTTATATTGGGGTTCTTTTCACCTAACATCAACTTATCTGACCGTTTCTGCTTGTCTCACAAATATACCTTATTGCAAATAAGGGAAACCATGGGACCCATGTTTCATTGGGCCTGGCTTACTTCACTTAAATAAATTTTTTCCAAGTCTTTCCATTTCCTAACAAATGGGGCAATGTCATTCTTTCTGATAGAGGCATAGAATTCCATTGTGTATATATACCACAGTTTTTTAATCCATTCATATACTGAGGGGCATCTGGGTGGCTTCCATATCTTACCTATGTTAAATAATGCTGCAATAAACATAGTCGTGCTGGTAGCTTTAAAATAATCATGTTTGTATCATTTGTGTAAATGCTCAAAAGTGGGACTGCTGGGAAATAGGGGAGCTCTATGTGGAGTCTTATGAGGAATCTCCATACTACTTTCCAAAGTGGCTGAACAAGATTACACGCCCACCAACAATGCACTAGGGTTCCCTTCTGTCCACATACCATACAGAATCTGTTGTTAGAGTTCTTGATTATAGCCATACTAACTGGGGTGAGGTGGAATCCGAATGTTGTTTTGATTTGCATTTCTTTTATAGCTAGGGAGGTTGAGCATTCCTTTATGTGTCTATTGGCCATCCTTCTTTCCTCTTCACAGAAGTTTTTCTTTAAGTCCTTAGCCCACTTACTTATTGGGCAGTTGTTTCTGTGAAGATTTGTTGTTAGGGGATTTAATTTTTTGAGTTTCAAGTATATTTTAGATATGAGACCCTTGTCCATTGTATGGCTAGTGAAGATCTTCTCCTAATCCTTGGGCTTTCTATTGATCTTGCTAGCTTCATCCTTTGCCATGCAGAAACTCTGCAATTTCATGCAATCCCATTTGTCCAACCTTTCTTTGATTTGTTGTGTTTCTGGGTCTCTGTTAAGAAAAATGTGACCTGTGCCAAGGAGACATAGAGTTTCTCCAATTCTATCCTGTAATGTTTTCAGAATGTCTGCTTGGACTCCAGGTCTTTGATCCATTTGGAGTTGATTCTGGTGCAGGGTGATATATAAGGGTCTAGCTTTAGTTTTCTACAAGTAGTTAACCAATTTTGCCAGCACCATTTAATGAAGAGGCTGTCTTTCTTCCATTTTAATTTTTTAGTCCCCTATGACAGATTAGATGGCTATAGGTCTGTAGGTTCATTTCTGGATTTTCAATTATATTCCATTTTTCTTGAAGTCTGTTGTTGTGTCAGTATTAAGCTGTTTGAAATTTGGTATTGATTTTCATCCAGCACTTTTTTTTCTGCTTTTGATGATTTTTGCTATTCGGGGTCTTTTGGATTGCCTCTTCTACTTCCTTCAAGAATGAGGTTGGAATATTGATAGTTGTCGCATTGAATTTGTAGATAGCCTTTGCAAGTATAGTCATTTTCACGATGTGGATCCCTCCAATCCAGGAGCATGGGAGGTTTTTCTACTTTCTAATTTCTGTTTTGATTTCCTTTTTCAGGTTTTTAAAGTTTTCATCAGCCAGGCACTGATGGCTCGTGCCTGTAATCCTAGCTACTCAAGAGGCTGTGATCAGAGAATCATGGTTCAAACTCGCTAGGGCAGGAAAGTCCATGAGACCCTTATCTCCAATAAACCACTAGAAAACCAGAAGTGGTGCTGTGCCTCAAGTGATAGAGCGCTCGCCTTGAGCTGAAGAGCTGTGAGACAGCACCCAGGCCCACAGTTCAAGACCCATGACTGACAAAAAAGAAAAAGTTTCATCATAAAGATCCTTCACTTTTTGGTTAATTCCTAGGCGTTTTATTGGTGGGAGGTTATTATAGATGGAGTTGTTTTCCTTGTTTCAGCCATACTTTTCTTATTGTTGGATTAGAGAAAAGTCATTGTCTTTGAGGGTTAATTTTATAACCGGCTACTTTGCCAAAGTTTTGAATCATTATGAGTAATTTGGGAGTGGAGACCATGGGATTCTTTAAATACAAGATCATGTCATCTGCAAAGAGGGAGAGTTTTACTTCATCTTTCCCTATTTGGATCCATTTTTTGTTTGTATCTTGTCTTATTGTTGTAGCTTGGCATTCTAATACTAAATTGAAAAAAAAAAAGTGCAGAGAGTGGACATCCTTGTCCTCTTCTTTTTTTTATTGTGAAAATACCATAGAGAGGGGTTACAATTACATGGGCAAAATAATGAATACATTTCTTATCAAGCATTGTAGCATCCTCCTTTGTTTCCCCTTCCCATCCCTTCCCATCCTCCCCCCGCGTCCACCCAATCCTCCCCCCACCCCGCACCAAAGTTGTAAAGTTCGTTTTTGACATAACGACTTGTACATCTCATTGTGGCAATGCAATGGGTCCACCTGTATCCTTATTTTAATTATTTGTTTTTTCCCTTCCCCTCTACAAATTATAACAACATCAAATACAGTGAAAGCAGTGTTTATACTGTGGGGGAGGGACATAAAAAGCAACAAACAAATAATCTTACAAATGTGTTAGAAACAATCGCATGAAAGAAAAAAAAAAACACTTGAATATATATCTTAGGGTTCATTTCCCTAACATCAACTTATCTGAACTTTTCTGCTTGACTCAGACATACACTAGATATTACTAATAAGGGAAACCATGGGACCTATGTTTCTTTGGGCGGGGCTTACTCACTTAAAGTAATTTTTTCCCAAGGCTTTTCATTCCCTAACAAATGGGGCAATGTCATTCTTTTTGATGGAGGCATAGAATTCCATTGTGTATATATACCACATTTTCTTGATCCACTCATCTACTGAGAGGCATCTGGGTTGGTTCCATATCTTACCTGTAGTAAATAATGCTGCAATAAATATAGTCGTGATGGTAGCTTTAGTGTAGACTTGTTTGTGAACATTTGGGTAAATGACGCCTAGGCCGTAATTTTCTTAATAGAGGCCAAGAAACACAACAGATAAAAGAAAGGTTGGATAAATGGGATTGCATGAAATTGCAGAGCTTCTGCATGGCAAAGATCATAGCTAGCAAGATCAATAGAAAGCCCACGGATTGGGAGATGATCTTCACTAGCCATACAATGGACAAGGGTCTCATATCTAAAATATACCTGTAACTCCAAAAAATTAAATCTCCCAACAACAAATCTTCAAGGAAATAACTGCCCAATAAGTAAGTGAGCTAAAGAATTAAAGAGAAACTTCTCTGAAGAGGAAAGAAGGATGGCCAATAGACACATGAAGAAACGCTCAACCTCCCTAGCCATAAAAAATGCAAATCAAAACAACATTGAGATACCACCTCACTCCAGTTAGAATGGCTAAAATCAAGAACTCTAATAACAATAAATGCTGGAGGGGATGTGGACAGAAGGGAACCTTACTGCATTGTTGGTGGGAGTAAAAACTTTTTCAACCACTTTGGAAAGTATTATGGAATTTCCTCAAAAGACTCCACATAGAGCTCCCCTATGACCCAGCAATCCGTTGTCCCTTTCTTGATTTAAGAGGAAATGGCTTTAGGTTTTCACCGTTAAGTATAATGCTGGCTGTAGGTTTGTCATATACAGCCTTTATTCTATTGAGGAATGTTCCCTGGATTCCTAATTTTTCCACAGCCTTCATCATAAAGGGTTTGTTGGATGTTGTCAAATGCTTTTTCTCAAACAATTGATATAATAATGTGGTTCTTATGCTTCTTCTTGTTGTTGTGATGTATTATATGAATTGATTTGCATATATTGACCCAACTTTGCATCTCTGAAATGAATCCTGTTTGATTGTGGTGTATTATTTTTTAGATGAATTGTTGAAGTCGATTGACCAAAATTTTGTTGAGAAGTTTTGCATCAATGTTTATCAAAGAAATGTGTTTTAAGTTCTCTTTTTTGATGAGTACCTGCCTAGTTTGGGGATGAGTGTTTTAATGGCCTCATTGAATAAGTTCTGTAATGAACTTTCTCTTTCAATTTCATTGAAGAGTTGGAATAGTATTGGTGTGAGCTCTGCTTTCAAGGCCTTGTAGAATTCTGATGTAAATCTCTCTGGTCTTGGGCTTTTTTTAGATGGGACTTCTCTTATTGCTGTTTCTATCTCAATGTTTGATATGGCCTATTAAAATGGTTTAAATCGTCTTGTTTTAGTTTCAGCATGTCAATATTTGTTATGAAAAGGTGCCACGTTCTCAAACTTACTAGCATAGTTTTGAGAAGTATTCCCTTTTAATGTTCTGAATCGTGGTTGTTTCTCTGGTGATGTTTCCATTCTCATCTCTGAGTTTATTTATTTGGGTGAGTTTTCTTCTTTTTCTGATAAGATTTGTTATGGATCTGTAATTTTGTTAATTTTTTCAAAGAACCAACTTTGTTTTGTTGATTCTATTTTTTTGGTTCTAATTAATTTAATTATGATTTAATTTTAATTATTTCTTTCCATCTACTGGGTTGGTGTTTATCTTGCTGCTCTTTTTCAGGGAGGTTCAGATGTGTCATTAAATTGTTGGCTTCATATCTCTCCAACTTGCCTGTGAGTACTGCCTTTTCGGTGGCTCAGAGGAGCTGGTAATTTGTGTGTTCGTTTTGTTGAATATCATGAACACTTGAATTTCCTTTGTAATCTCTTACGCGACTTACTCGTGATTCAACAGTATGTTGCTCAGCATTCATGTGTTACAGGACTTTCTTTGTTGGTTTTGGCATTGAATTCTAATTTTACTTCCTGTGGTCTGAGAGAATGCAAGGTATAATTTCAATGTTTCTGAATTTGGACTTTTGTTTTGTGACCTAAAATGTGGTCAGTTTTTGAAAATGTTCTATGTGCTGCTGAGACAAAGGTGTATTCTGATATTGCTGGGTGAAATATTCATTAGATGTCTGTTAAATCTAGTTGATCCTTGCAGTTGTTCAGATCTGCAGTTCATTGAGTTTTGGCCGAGTTGATCTATGTACTGGGGATAGTGGTGTGTTAAAGTCCCCAACAATTAATGTCTTTGGATCTATGTGCGCTTTGATGGAAGTATTGTTTCTTGGATAAATTTGCGTGCTCCGTTGTTTGGCAAATAGATATTTAGAATTGTAATATCCTCCTGAAGGAGCATTCCCTTAATTAGTATGTAGCGACCTTCTTTTTCTCTTCTCACTAATTTTAATTTGAAGCCTATTTTATCTGATATTAGGACTGCAACTCTCACCTGTTTATGGGGGCATTTGCTTGGTAGATTTTGTTCCAGTCTTTCACTTTCAAAATGTGTTTGTTTTTATGGGCAAGGTGTTACTCCTGAAGGAGCAGATAGAAGGATTTTGCTTTTTAATCCAACTAGACAGTCTATGTCGCTTAATTGGAGAGTTAAGTCCTGTAATGTTGAGAGATAGGACTGAGAAGTAATTTTTAATTGTGAAAATGACGTACAGATGGTTTACAATTAAACGGACAAGATAATGAGTACATTACTTATCAAGCATTGTTGCCTCCTCCTTTGTTTCCCCTTCCCATCCCTTCCCATACCCCCCTTACCCAATCCCCTCCCCCCCCACCAAAGTTGTAAAGTTCATTTTTGAGCATAACGACTTGTACAATTCATTTTTGCAATGGTTCCACCTGTATTCCTATTTAAACGATTAGTTTTTTTCCCTTCCCCTGTACAAACTATACCAACATCAAATACAGTGAAATCTGGAGTTATTTTTTGCTATGTCGAAAAACGAACTTTATAACTTTGGCCTGGGAATAGGGGAGGGAGGGAGTGGGGATCAGTGTAGGGGGAGATGAAAGGGATTCGAAGGGGAAACAAAGGAGGAGGCAAAAAAATTTACTCAATACCTTGCCCATGTAATTGTAACCCCTTGGTACCGTATTTTCACAATAAAAAATCTTCAAAAAATGTTTATCCCTTAATATAATTCAAATACCAATAAAGAGTTATTTTATATAATCATTACAAGTATAATTTTATCACTATAATAAAACAGAATAAAATACCAGTCCCAATTATTACCTACCTATCATTAGTCTTAATTCCTAATCATTACCTAAATATCTTAATCTAAATAGTCATGTCTTTAACATAGACATAAATATACTACCCTTTTTACTTATCATTTTCTAGGGGTATATATTCATGTTTTTTTTTTTAATTTTATTTTTTAATTTTTATTTTTTGTGAACATATTGTACAGAGGGGTTACAATTACATGGGCAAGATAATGAGTACATTTCTTATCAAGCATTGCAGCCTCCTCCTTTGTTTACCCTTCACATCCTTTCCCAGCCTCCCCCAGTGCCCCCACCCAATTCTCCCCCCCCCCTCACCAAAGTTGTAAAGTTCGTTTTCGACATGACAACTTGTACTTCTCATTGTTGCAACGGGCCCACCTGTAGCCTTAAACGACTTGGTTTTCCCCATCTCCTCCACAAATTATACCGACATCAAATATAGTGAAAGCAGGGGTTATACTGTGGGGGAGGGACATATAAAGCAACAAAGAAATAATCTTATAAATGCATTGGAAACAAATGCATGAAAGAAAAAAAAAACATTTAAATACATATCTAAGGGTTTATTTTCTTTGCATCACACTAAAGCTACCAGCACAACTATCTTTATTGCAGCATTATTTACCATAGCTGAGATATGGAACCAACCCAGATGCCCCTCAGTAGATGAATGGATCAAGAAAATGTGGTATATATACACAATGGAATTCTATGCCTCCATCAGAAAGAATGACATTCCCCCATTTGTAAGGAAATGGAAAGGCTTGGATAGCCAGATAGACAAGTTCAATAAGAACAGTGTTTTGGTGAACTGGTAGAGATGTAAGTCATATTGATGAAATTTTAAGATATGAATGTGAAGCCATAAAATTCTAGATCCATGAATTCAACAGATCCTGTTGATTTTAAATGTTGGGAACAAATGCTTTTATCCTGACTTTACAAGTATTATACAGATGTAACTGTCATGACCTTTACTTAGATATATTTTGTGAATATTTTTGAAGACTGTTTAACCAGGAGATTATGGATTGAACTACAGCACAGACAAGCCTAATTTGCCCTACAGTTCCAATGAGTGATCCATGTATCTACATCAGTTTGGAATTTTATTGAAATATCGTTAGATATGTTTGGTTATCTTCTCAGGCTATTCATTATAAACCTAGGACAAGTAACACCAAGAGTAAAGGTTGAACATACAGTTTTACTGATGTTACTGAAGACTCCGCAAATTGATTCTTCTTTAGAATAGAAAATGCCTCAATAGCCATTGATACGTCATAACGGTCATGTACTCTATTTAAATATAATTCTTGTTAGGGATATCTCCATGCTGAAATAACCCTCTCAATGAACCTGCCACAAATTCTTATATGTAGGAAATGCTCTTATAAACTCCAAGCTTTTATTGAATGGAAGAGTTCAGACATTACCCTCACCACAAGGAGTGAATGCCTAAAAAGATAAGACATTTTGTTTTAATGCCTTTCTTTCATTTTCTGATACACATATGCATTTAGGGAAGGATTCTGATGTAACAATAATACAATGGTGACTTGTAATAACAAAACATCTAGGATCTAGTATTAATTCAGTTACTTACTAATTAGGTCAAAAGTGTGTGGATATTTATATTTCTCCTGGGTAAACTAATGAGCTCTAAAAAAATATCCTTAAGGAGCCTTTCAATTCAGATATCACTGGTTGTCTCAAAATGCTTTAAATTCTACACCCTCTAACGTGAGCATAGAGTTATACTGTGGAACTTTTCTCCTCAGAGAGTGAGTACTACCCTATTGTTAAAATGGACAAAGTACCTTCATACATAGACTGGGTGTTTGCAAACAAAAAGTGGTAATTGAACAATGTTCTTAGCAGTTTGTACAGAAGAAATGGAAATAGAGCAACTGTGAAATCAAAAGTAACAGGCAAAAATACAAAGGTACAAAGTAGAATGTGCCAAGGGAATGCTGATGTACAATTTCAAATAATGTGCTCAGGTGTGAGGGTGTGTTCAAAGTACAGCATCAGACAATATACTTGGATACCTTGAGAAAAAACTGCATTAAACTATTCTGGGATTATCATACAAGTAGAAACCCATTACGCTGACTCTCTAATCAGACACAACATCACTAATTTAGGGAGTATTTTCCAAGAGCATACTGAGAAAAAGAGGACTCATCACAATTATTGTTCAGGTTAAAGTAACAACAATCACATAAAGTTTCTTCATTTATTTTGGAGCATTAAAGTGGGAAAAAGCCAAGTAAATATTTTGCATGTATCTAAATTAAGTGGGACATATTATATTGGTCTCTCTTTAACTTGGAAGTTATATTGTACTCTAAGTTGGGACAATGATGTGCTTTCTTCTCTTCCCCTTCTTTTGCCCTTCCACTTAAAGAGACATACTTGAACTTGCATTTCTAAATCCTTCAAAATTATCTGATTTCTCCATATTCTGGCAGCCTCCTATATCTTTCTCAAGGGAATATCTTCTCACTACCATTTTTTATCCCATACGACATTGGATATCTTCCTGCCTAATTCAGTGCAAGATACACATTAGACTCATCCAGATATTTCAACACTTGTACCACCATAAAATCCTATCTTACTTAGAAATCATGATTTTAGTATGTCTGGGGAGGTGACATCTGTGATTTTTGAATGACCATAATTGATACTTACATGCAAGCATTTTTTAAACCAATATGCCTCTCAGTAGATGAATTAATCGGCATGTCCATTTTGGCGCTGTGGGCTGTGGCAGGGACAAGGAAGAAAAATGGTTGGCTGCCCTGGGTTATTAATCCTGGGCCCCAGGCCTGGCCAGACAGAGAATTTCCCTGCATAATGTAAGCATTTTTATAGTAATTCCTTTATTGTCTATTTTTGATCTACACAATCTTGCCCAGTGCTTTCCATTTTTACATTTAGGGCAAATTCCTGTTCCTCTCTTGTTAGCATCAGTAGCCTTTTTACAATTCTTCTTTATATTTTCCATTTGACCACATCCAAAACATTTTAGATTAGAGGGTTTGGTTTGTAAAGCATGCTAGGTAGTGGGCCTAGTTTCAGCAAACAACTGCATAAGCAGGGATTCAGATGTACTGTCTTTACACGCCCTTAAATATGTATTTACATCCCCAGATTCTTTAATAAGCAATAGGGTCCGTCTACAGTCCTCATTAAGATTCTCATAAGCCAACATGCCCAGCAGTTGTTGCTGTGCAGCTTCTCCCACAACAGTACTTTCCAAGGTCAGTTTCAATCATGATAAAAATTCAACATAGGGTTTATTAGGTTTTTTAATTTCTTTAGTCCAGGAGCCATAATGCTCTCCTACCAGCCGAATCCTGTCCCATGCCTCAATACCTATGTCTCATAACTACTCATGGATCTCTTCAGGAGAGTTCACTTGCATATGAGCATCTGCATATTGTTCTGT